>NW_021615773.1:309-2884 GCF_004785775.1 Grammomys surdaster
TGAAAATTGAAGACCTGCTATATTCATAGAAGTTATTTTTCAAGAACAAACACAGTTAAGAGGTATTAGAAAATGAAGACATTACTGAATTCTAAGTCATTTGTTCGCAATTTCTGTGAGTGACATCATTTTGTTTAGCTTAATTTCTTTTTACTTCATTTTGTCTAGGCCCTGGAACATTAATTTAGAATTTAAGGTTATTGCAAAATCTACCCCCTTGAGCAGACTATATTCCCCTTTGTATCTAGGGCGTTAACAATCAATGAGACAGAGATGGTCAAGATTCAAGGAAAGAAGAAAATGTGTTGTTTATGGTTTGGATTGCCTGACTGCACCATGCTGTACTGAGTCTCCATTGTCTTTTACTTTCTGCATGCAACAACAAAGGATTAGCAGTAACCTCTATGTCTTATCAGTGGAAAGCTGGTAAACACACCACAGAATGTGAATATCATAGAATAAAGTTTAGCTATAAAAACAGCAGAGATCATCCTGCAGTCTTCTATTGTAATAGAAAGGACCCAGAGGCCAAAACTGGGCCAAATTTCATTCTTGCTAAGGTTGCCAACGATTTTATAGATTGTTTTCTATGAGTTTCCTCTCACTTTTAAGACATCGATAATTTTAATGCTAATGACAGTCTTGTTGTTGTTTATTAGATGGCTTGGTTTGGGTTTTGAGACATGGCCAGACTGGTCTAGAAATCAGTTAGGAGATCAACCTTGTCTTGAACTCACAGAGTCTCAGTGCTGCTGCCTTATGAGAGCTGGAATTAAAGGCTCACACCACCATGCAGTCATTCATTCCCTTGGTTCTTGCCTGTGGGTGTTATGTGACTAAATGCTGAGTTCCTCCCTGTGCATCTCTGAAATGATAACAAATAAACAGATGGGAATAGATACATAAAATGGAACTAGAATTGTTAAGGGGCGTCGGCCACAGTCAACCGGGTTCACCTGAAAGAGAGGCTGGGAAGGGATAGGAGGGCGGGAAGAGATGAAGCCAGGACAAAGGTTTCTGATCGAGGCTCAATGCTTTAATGTTCAGCTTTTAATTTAAAGGGGATTACCCACCCCCACCTTCAGAGTTCCTTCTTGCTGCAGCCGGCTGGGGGTGGGTGGCTGGGGGTGAGCGGAAACCATCCTGCAGGAGGTGAGAGGAATCCATAGGTAATTGCGGGTGGGAGATGTCTCAAAGCAAGCTCAGCAGGCAGTCTATTCTTCTCAGCTCCTGTACCAGGCTACAGGCAGCCAGTGTACCAGGCTACAGGCAGCCAGAAAGGCGACAAGGCCAAAGCAAGCACTGCCTCCTCCAAGGGCAGGAAATGCCTCCAGGCCATACCTCCAGAGTCCTATTGTTTGGTCTATTGTGGTAAACAAGGTCTCATCTCTTAGGCCTGCTCAAGGCTGGGGGAAGGGCACATAGAATAAGAATTGACATCACAGATGGGTGGCTGCTGGTTAAACTAATGTGACTCCATGGCATCTTATGTTTCTAGATAATTTTGTGAGCAGATGGTGGAGGTGCTTTGAAACCAGGGCTGTAAATTCCATTGAGTGCTGAGAACTCATGGAGGGCTCTTCTTGTTGAGCAGTGGAAGAATGTTGAAAGAATCACTGACAGTTGAGGCCTGGCTTCTGAAATCTCAGAAGGATACCTAAAGTTATTAGTTATTAAGTCAAGGGCCATTTGTTTAATATTTCTGCACAGAGATAGTGTGCTAACACTGCTGGTGCTCTGGAGGCATCTGTGCCTGTCACAGAGATTGGCACCATTGGATCGTGTTGTGGTCAGTACTGCTCCAAGGTTTTCCCTGAGAACATGATGTATGGAGAAGAAAATGTTTCAGGAACATGTTTGGCAGAGTCATTAACAAAGCAGAAAAGAGGAAAACAATTATGTGTCTAATCTCTTTTGGTCTTGACTGTAGATTTGACATGATTAGAGTCCATTGTCTCAGGGTTTGTAACTTGTAGTAATGGCTTGTAATTTAGAATTGTGAATCATATGAATGTTTTCCCCTGTACATTGCTTTATGTCAGGTTATTTTGTCAGATGAAGAGGAATGACAATAGCTCACTGCCCTGTATGTAGCTCCAAATAAAGAGAACCAGGACAGTGATTCATGGGACATCTCCAGCATCTCCTATTGAAACATAGTTTTGATAGTGAACTCTGGCATACAAGGCTGAATCTTCTTCTTTATCACAAAGTATATTTTGCTTACTGCTTTCTAGTGCTTTTCATTCTGATGCCTGTGACTGTGGCAGCTCCTAGAACTGACTTGTCTGGCCAGGGAGACAGAAAGTCAGCCACCCAGAAAGAGGTGAGAAAATCATGAAAGTGGTTAAGTGGACTAAAGAGGCCTTGAACTCATGGATATCAGACTGCCTTTGCCTTCTAGGTGCTGGGATTAATGGTTATTGCAAATGATTTTATGGCCATGATTGGCAGGCAACTCAAATAACTTAAGAGGTTTTACAGGTTCTAACCCTCTCATGTTCCTTTTCCTCTATTATTTGATTTTGTTCTTCTTTAAATGTGTGTGTGTTTCTGTGTGTTTGTGTATGTGTGA
>NW_021615774.1:0-1077 GCF_004785775.1 Grammomys surdaster
GAGTAGTACTCCATTGTATAAATGTACCACATTTTCTGCATCCATTCTTCTGTTGAAGGGCATCTGGGTTCTTTCCAACTTCTGGCTATTATAAATAAGGCTGCTATGAACATGGTGGAGCATGTGTCCCTGTTGTATGTTGAAACTTCTTTTGGGTATATGCCCAGGAGTGGTATAGCTGGGTCCCTAGGTAACGCTATGTTCAATTTTCTGAGATACCGCCAGACTGCCTTCCATAGTGGTTGTACCAGTTTACAATCCCACCAACAGTGGAGGAGTGTTCCTCTTTCTCCACATCCTCGCCAACATGTACTGTCACCTGTGTTTTTGATCTTAGCCATTCTGACTGGTGTGAGGTGGAATCTCAGTGTTGTTTTCATTTGCATTTCCCTGATGACTAGGGATGCTGAACACTTCTTTAGGTGCTTCTCAACCATTCGAGCTTCCTCAGTTGAGAATTCTTTGTTCAGGTCTGTGCTCCATTTTTTAATAGGGTTCTTTGATTGTCTAGAGTCTAATTTCTTCAGTTCTTTGTATACCTTGGATATTAGCCCTTTATCAGATGTAGGGTTGGTGAATATCTTTTCCCAATCTGTTGGTTGCCGCTCTGTCCTATTGACTGTGTCCTTTGCTTTACAGAAGCTTTGCAGCTTTATGAGGTCCCATTTGTCAATTTTTGGTCTTAGAGCACAGGCCATTGGCGTTCTGTTCAGGAACTTTTTCCCTGTGCCTATGTATTCCAGGCTTTTTCCCAGTTTCTCTTCTATTAGTTTCAGTGTGGCTGGTTTTAGGTGGAGGTCCTTAATCCACTTGGAATTGAGCTTTGTACAAGGAGATAAGTATGGATCAATTTTCATTTTTCTACATGCTGACCACCAGTTGGACCAGCACCATTTGTTGAAAATGCTATCTTTTTTCCATTCGATGGTTTTAGCCCCTTTGTCAAAGATTAAGTTACCATAGGTATGGGGGTTCATTTCTGGGTCTTCTATTCTATTCCACTGATCCTCCTGCCTGTCTCTGTTCCAATACCATGCAGTTTTTATCACTATTGCTTTGTAGTACAGCTTGAAGTCG
>NW_021615775.1:0-1855 GCF_004785775.1 Grammomys surdaster
CGTGACCTCATCAACTTAGCCAAGAAGAGGACCAACATCATCCCTGTCATTGAAGACGCTCGGCACCCACACAAATACCGCATGCTTATTGCAATGGTGGTTGTCATCTTTGCCGACGTAGCCCAGCCAGACCAAACCCGGATTGTGGCCCTGAATGCCCACACCTTCCTGCTGAATGGAGGACACTTTGTGATTTCTATTAAGGCCAACTGCATTGACTCCACAGCCTCAGCAGAAGCTGTGTTTGCATCCGAAGTGAAGAAGATGCAGCAGGAGAACATGAAGCCCCAGGAGCAGCTGACACGGGAGCCTTATGAGCGAGACCACGCCGTGGTCGTAGGTGTGTACAGGCCCCCTCCCAAGGCGAAGAACTGAAACCCAGAGCTGGCTGGAGTGAAGAAATGTGTGTTGCTACCGTTGCACGTGTGGCTTTTGATTTTTTTTGCGGGGGGGAGTTGTTTTTTTTTTTTATTAAAAAACTCACCCGTCAAAAAAAAAAAAAAAAAAAAAAAAGAATGGAAACATCCAGGCAGGGCTCTTCTCATGGACATATCAAAAGTCTAATCACTGTGGTTAGACCGTGACTGGGGAGCAGCTGTGGAAGATTTTCAAGAATGGGGTAAGTGAGCACAGAGAATGTGAAGACCCTGGGTACTCCAGGGGAGAGAGAGATACAATTACACATTCAGGGATCACATACCCAGTTATAGAAAACATCACCTGTGTTATCCATGTACAGAAGGCAAACAATGAGAACCACATGTAGATCCTGCAGCAACCAAATGAAAAGTTTTCCCTGGAGACTCGAAAACTCGAGGGCAGGTATGAAAATATAAACACATCCAGGAATGAAGATGATGGCCAAATGGTTCTTCCTCCACAGCTGAAAAAAATGTCCAAAAGTTACTTCTAGTGAGTGCCCACTCTAGAGTACACAGCCCAAAATTCATTCTCAAGAGATGACATTTTAACGTGACTGTGTCTTCTCCATTTCCCAGTCTCATGGTAGCATCATGAAAAAATGATGAGACACTGCAGATATGCCACTGTCCAGTGATGTCCTCCCAGACCACAACCTTGCTAAACACACAAGCAGAGTCCAAAAGCTCCAAAATCCTTCAGTAGGCTTCTTACCTCCTTAGTGCAAATGGGGTGTCCACGAACTGTTTTGAAAACTTACTTAACAGTCAAAGGATCAAGATTGTCTCATTACAATGTGATAAAAGTTGCCTTGAACCTGCTCATCAGGGACCAGCAGGAACTCACTGTTTCTATGACTGACAGAGCTCTAGCCTCTACCAGGATTGGATTATTAGGGCCCAGAGATGTCGTTGCCATCCAATGAGGTTCTATTTCCTGGGATATGGATTTTCAGAGCTGGTTGGAAAGTTTATTCATGTTGATAAATGTTGGCATGAACTGAGTGGATCACATGGCATTGTGATACCAAAGGGAGGGCTCAAAATGGAGGTATAGAATGGTCTAAAATAACAGTATCCATTGAGCATCCGAACTCATCCACCAACCCGTAGATTGACATTTATACCACACTGGACTGCCCCTATGACTAGAACAAACGTGATCCAAGTTTTAAAGCTGAGAGAGTGTAGTGAGGAGCACGCCAGCTAATTGTCAAGTTCTTATTCGATGCTGTCTTCCATAGTAGAGCAGTGTACGGCAAAAGCATGACCACTGACTTCAGACTGTGTGTGCCTGTCCTGCCTCCTGCCGCTCAGGTACCTTGAACTCAGGAAAACCGCACAACGGACTCAGATTCTATGTGGGACGTATGCCAGCTGATCCCTCATTGCATCATCCACATTCTGTAATGTCCCAGGTTGTTGGGGAAGGCTAG
>NW_021615776.1:0-189 GCF_004785775.1 Grammomys surdaster
GAGGGAGTGTATTGGGCATTAATCTAGGAGTAGGGTCACTGGGTCACGTAATGACCCTATATTTAATATTTTGATGGAATTCCCAATCTTTTTTCCCATAGAGGCTACAGTACTTAATAATTCTACCAACAATACAGTGGGTTCTGATATCTTCTCAGCTTTATCAAGACTTGTTATAGTTGTTTTTTT
>NW_021615776.1:289-1330 GCF_004785775.1 Grammomys surdaster
TCTTTTTTTTTTGAACATGAAATGCTTTTTTATAGCATGTTTTACAAGGGGAGGGGGTAAGAGGGTCCAGGTGGTGGAAAGGTACAAAATCTTCTTGGCCTGTGCCTTGGTACACTGCCTTGAATTATGATCTACCTGCTGTTCTTCAGAAGATATGGTACACTGCTTGAGTTATGGTCTCCCTGCTATTCTTAAGAAGACATGGTACTCTGCTTTGAGTCTATCTGCAGTTGTTAAGCAGGATCTTGCAGCTGCCAAGCTTCAGAGGACATTGTGCAGGTGGGGAAAGGTAGGGGGTAAGGGTAAGGGCGAGGGTCCTGGCTTCTGGCATCTCCCCCTTCTCTGTTTAGTTAGAGAAGGCTTCTTATGTTCAATCCCAACTATGTGAGTTTTGTATTTGTATGTCTAATTATGGGGGGTCTTAGACAAGTTCACAACCCCAAAACACTGACGTGAGACAAGTCACATCGATGGTCGAAGGCTTTAGGCTGTCGACGATGGGCAACGTCAAGGGACTCTGATGTGGGTGAAAGGAGGGTGAGAGCCCTGTCTTATGCCATGTAGGCTGCACCCACTCCCAGCACCACGCACTCCTTTTCGGCTGCATTGGGTGGGCCCCTGGGAAGTGGACCTACAATAATCCCGTCATTGGGCTAACTCACAGCCATCCTAGTCTCTTGTAAATGTTCAATTTACCAACCATTTGTCAGTTTGGGGTGTAATATTGTCATAAAGGAAGGCTCCCCAATGTTAGCGGCCATATCAAGGGTGGCCTTGGTTTAGGAAAAAGCCAATTTTTGTTGTGGTGATCAAGAGGCCAAGCTCTCTAGCGAGAGAAATGAGGGCAAAGCCAGGCATACCAGGAACTCTTCTGGAGGGTGTGGAAGTCTAGGGGTCGACCGTAGGGGGAGGCAGGGGAGCTGACAGCTGTGTCAGTCTCCTGCGGAGTCACTTCTGGATCCTCTGCAATTTTCAGCTGATGGTAATGAACTTCAACTGCCTTCTTGATGGCAGCATCAACCTGGTTCCGTGGACGACAGG
>NW_021615777.1:0-373 GCF_004785775.1 Grammomys surdaster
ATATATATATGTATATATACAAATTATACAAATTAAATGAGTAAAGACAATATTTACATAGTAACACATAATTCCCACATAGATTTAACTGAAGAAAGAATTTTTCTCGGCTCTTATGTAATTCCCCCAGCTATCCATTTGTGTATATTAACCTAAATGAGGTTACTTTTAAATCATGTATTTTCTCTCTAGATATTTGCTTAGAGACCATTTGCCAGAAATATAATATTACAACTTTGCCCACCTAGATTTCATTTCTACACAGTGGCCCCTGGAAGATTCTGAATAGGAAGCGGCGGGGGGGCGCGGGCGGGGGGGGGGGCAGCGCCGGCCCGGTGTCGACTACGTGGTTGTGTGGCTGTTTGTAATTCTC
>NW_021615777.1:473-1439 GCF_004785775.1 Grammomys surdaster
CACCCCTGTCTCCACTACCTCCTTCTGTGTCTCTTTGTAATTCTCAGCCCTTTTTCAAACACTCTACATTGTTTCCAGGATGTAACTGTTTCTCACAAATGTCACCTCAAAACAGCCCTGACTTTGCTGCTGTGACTCTGCCATCTCTGTCCCCTAGATTGTGTGCCCCACCCCCACAGCAGACAGTCAGTGTGTGTGACTGGACTCATAGCTGGCCTGGCAGAAAGCAGAAAGATCTGCATCTTGGGCCTTGTGGGCCAATCTTGAAAATGTTCAATTTTAGGAGGGTCTGGTCAGGCCACACACCATAAAGAATTCCCTCTAGGAACTGACAGATGAATCCCAGAGAAACACCACCATGGCCAGTCTTCATTAGCCGTCCTCTCAGCTAGCCCTGAGAGAGATGAGCCCTCTGACCCTGCTTCATTTCTACAGAGGAGCAACTTGTCACAGGGTCTAAAAAGGAATCCGTTGTCACCTTCTGTGATCTAACCAATTGTGCGTGAGTAAGTATACTCCACCCTACTGCATCCATCCTCACAGTGGGTCGGTCATTAATGGGTGTGGCTCCTGCTCTCTTCTCTTCCAGTGAACCCCAGATCCTTGGCCATGTGTGTGTGTGTGTGTGTGTGTGTGTGTGTGTGTGGTGTGGTGTGTGGTGTGTGTGAGTAGTGTGTGTGTGTATGGTGTGTGTGTGTGTGTGTGTGGTGTGTGTGTGTGTGTGTGTGTGTGTGTGTGTGGTGTATGTGTGTATGGTGCCTCCAGCCTGGATAAGCTCTCCTGTTCCCCTGCCTCCACTGCTGGCATTAGAGTTTCCAGTTAGATCCTAGGAAAAGCCCATCCATTCAGAACTGTCTTGACTACTCATCAACTTCTGGAATCCAGAACCAAGCACCCTAAAGAGCTCACACTCTCTCACGGTTTGCAGTTAGATGTCTCCAGCAGCTCTGGCTCTGCCTGTGATTA
>NW_021615778.1:0-5866 GCF_004785775.1 Grammomys surdaster
TTTTTTTAAGTATGATTTAATGCTTCTTTATATTTTCTTGATATCTGTTGTTATGTACTTCTTTTTGGTTCTAGTTTTGTTAATTTGAATATTTTCTCTATGTCTTTTACATAATTTACATAAGGGTTTGCCTGTCGATTCTATATTTTCTGAAAATATATGTGGTAGTGATTTGAGGCCAGAGTTTATTTTCTTCTGTTTACTCCTTTAGGGTGTTTTTACTTGTTTTTGTTCTAGATCCTTGAGGTGTGTTTTTAAATTGCTAAGGTAAGATCTCTCCCTTTTTTTTTTTAGATCTCTCCATTTTTAAACAAAACATTTACTGCTACAAACTTTCCTGTAAGCACTGATTTCATTGTGTCTCACAAGTTTGGTCATGTTGTTCATTCAATTACATTGAATTTTTAGAAGTCTTTTATGTCTTTGTTCTGCCTAGAGCCTATAGTAATTCAGTGGGGATTTAGTCAGATGTATTCTATTGCTTCTGTAGTGGTTGACATCCATTTTGATTCCACAGTGGTCTGGTAGGATATAAGGAGTTATTTCAATTTTCTAATTTTGATTGAGATTGCTTTGTGATTGAGTATGTGGTCAATTTTTAAGACTATTCCCTGTGATACTGAGAAGAAGATATATTTTTTATGTTTGAGTAAAATGTTCTATAGTTATTCATTAGGCCTATTTTATTCATAACTTCTATTATTCCCTTTATTTCTCAGTGTAATTTTGTCTAGATGACATGCCCAATGCTAATAGTAGAATATGGAAGTCTCTCACTATTAATGTATGTGTTTCAATGTGTGATTTAGGCTTTAGGAATGTTTCTTTTACAAATGTGAGTGCTCTGGCATTTCAAACACAGATATTAGGAAGTCAAATAACATCTTGTTTCACTTTTCTTTTATGAGTATAAAATGTCCTTCTCCATCTCTTTTGATTACTTTTGGTTTGCTGTTTATTTTTTAGATACTAGAATACTTACATGAGCTTGCTTTCTGGGTCTATTTGCTTGGAAAGCTACCTTCTAACCCTTTACTCTGAAGTACTACTCATATTTGAAGTTGAGGTATGTTTCCTGTATGTAACAGAAGAATGGATCCTGTTTCTGTATCCATTCTGTTAGACTGTGTCTTTTAATTGGTGAATTGACTCCAATGATATTGAGAGATATTAACGATCAATGATTGCTAATTCCTGTTATTTCTTGGTGGCAGTGGTGGTGATGTGTATGTGTGTCTTTCCTTTCTTTTGGATTTGCTTGTGTGGTTTTTTATAAAAAGATATGAGCATTTAATATTCTACATCCAAGTTGAGTGAATGGAAAGTTCTCACCGAAGTTGAACATCATTTTTTTCTAAATGCAGATCCCATATCCATTGTCGATCATATAGGATGGCATGCCAAAGAAAATTGATGAATTGAGACAGTCGATACTTTAGAGTGTAACATGTGTAGTTTTAGTGTTTTCTTCTCGTTTACTATTTTACGGATTTACATTGATAATTGAACAATCCAAAGCCTCAGTGTATCTCTGAAATGTTCTCTGTATTTGATACACTTTATACCTTGATCACTACTCTCTCCTGATCACCACATCCCACAATACTTTCCCCTCTCCTGCTCCTCTCAGCCAGTGAGCCTCTTGCCCCCATATTCTCCCAACATGGCACATCAAGTCTCTGAAAGGCTAGGTGTTTCCTCTCCCTCCAAGGCCAGACAAGGCAGCTCAGCTAGAAGAACATATCCCACATATAGGCAACAACATTCAGGAAAGCCCTGGCTCCAGTTTTTCTGACCCCATATGAAGACCAAGCTGCACATCTGCTACATAGGAGTGGGGAGGCCTAGGTTGATCCAGTATATGTTCCTTGGTTGGTGGTTCAGACTCTAAGCGCCCCAAGAGTTCAGGTGAGGTGACTCTGTTGGTCTTCCAGTGGAGTTCCTATCCCCTTCAGGGCCCATAAGATTTCCCAAGTTACATCAAGTGTTGGGCTATTGGTGTCTGCATCTAAGTCAGCTCCTGGGTAGAACCTCTTAGAGAACAGCTGTGCTAGACTCCTGTCTGCAAGCTTAACAAAGAATCATTAATAGTGTCAGGGAATGTCGTTTGCCCATAGGATGGATCTGAAGTGGGCTGTTATTGGTCTGCCACTTCCTCAGTCTCTGCTCCATCCACCACCTCTGCATTTCTTTTAGACAGGATAAATTTGTGGGTGAATGTTTTGTATGTGGGTTGGTGTCCTTGCATGGGCTCATGTGTTGCTAAAGGAGATAGCTGCTTCAGGTTCCATATCCCCAATGCTATGAGTCACAGCTAAGGTCACCCCATTGATTCTTAGACACCTCCTTTATCCCTGAATTTTACCTCATCCTGCCAATACCTGCTACCTCCCCAACCCCTTAAGTTACAGATGCCCATTCATTCTCATGGCCATCTGGTTACCTCTCCTGTCCCTCCCCATACCTGATCATCAAATCTCCCACTGCCATCCCCATCCCTCTCCCACCCACCACCCTCCTTCCATATGCTTCTTAGGACTAGTTTATTTCCCATTCTAAGTGGGATTCATAATCTTTGCTTGTTCCTTTCTTCTTGTTAAACTTCTTGTTTAGCTTCTCTGCATCTGTGGATTGTGGCATGGTACCTGTATTTTATGACTAATATCCACTTATAAGTGAGCACATACCATGAATATCCCTTTGAGACTGGGCTACCACATCAGGATGGTATTCTCAAGTTCCATCAATCTGCCTGCACAATTCATATTTTGTTTACAATAGCTGAATAGTATTACCTTGTGTAGATGTGCCACATTTCTTTTATCTATTCTTCAGTCGAGGGAGATCTAAGTTGTTTTCAGTTTTGGACTATTACAAATAAAGTTGCTATGAACATAACTGGGAAAGTATCTTTATGGGATGATGGATCAACTTTTCGGTAGATGCCCAGGAATGTTATAGCTGAATCTTGAGGTAGAACTATTCCCAGTTTCCTAAGAAACCTCGTGTTTGTGTTTCCTTTATTTTGGCTTTTCTTGTGTGATATTTTTTATTGCCTATATTTTTCAGGGTGTAGTTAACCTTCGTGTGTTTGAGCTATGCTTCTAGTACTTTCTATAGCACTGGATTTTCAGAAAGATGATGTTTAAATTGATTTCTCATAAAATTTGTTGTTTTATCCATCTATGATGATTGAAAAGTTTTCCAGGTATAGTAATCTGAGTTCACATCCTTGATCTCTTAGAGTCTGATGAACTTATTTCAGGGCTTTCTGGCTTTTACAATCTACCATGAGAAACTGGATGTAATTCCAATAGGTCTCTTCTCTTTATATCTTACTTTGTCCTTTCCCCTTGTATCTCTTAATCTTCTTTCCTTGTGCTATATGTGTAGAGGTTTGATTATTATGTAGCACAGGGAATTCCTTTTCTTGCTCAATCTATTTTGAGTTCTGCAAGCTTGTTATATCTTTACTGGCATGGCCTTCTTTAGCTTAGGAAACTTTTATTCTGATTTTGTTTAGTATATCTTCTGAATCTTTGTGCTGGATTTCTACTCCTTCTAAACCCATTATACTTAGGGTTCTGTCTTTTCATAGTGTCCCTGATTTCCTTTTTAAATTTTTAGATTTAACATATTCTTTGACCAATGAATCTATTTATTGTATCTTATCTTCCATGCCTGAGAGTCTGTCTTCTATCACTTGTATTCTGTTGTTGATGCTTGTGTATATAACTCTTGTTCACTTAACTAGATTTTTCTATTTCCAGGATTTCCTCATTTTGTGTTTCTTTTTTGTTTCTGATTTGATTTTCAGGTCTAAAATAGTTTCTTTACATTTATATGTTTGTTTTCTTGGCTTTTTTGGATTTCTTTAAGGGATTTCTTGATTTCTTCCAATATTTTGTTTTCCTTGATTTCTTCAAGGTTATTTAGTTTTCTTTTTAAAGACTTCTATCATCTCATACAATTGATTTTAAGGTGATTTTCTTGTGCCTCAGCTGCACTGAAATATTAAGGTCTTGCTCTAGTGGTGTTATGTTGTCGTATCTGTTGTCAACCATGTTTTTATAGTTGTATTTACACATCTGGGCTTTGAAAGATTCTACTTTTCCATGCTGATTTCTGAGTTTGTCTTTACTGTAGGAGTAAATTGTTCCTTTGTTTGTTTCCTTTTTAGTCTTCTGGTTATTGTGGTCTGGCTTTTAGGAAGCCAGCATAACCTCTGATCCAGTAAAGAGCCTCTGCCTATGTTAGGAACTAGATATCTGGTTGCTAGCTTGACTTTTGATATAGTAGGGGATGTCTTCCTAACAGGTATAGCCTGCACCTATTGTTTTTACTGCTGTAGACAGAACCTGTAGATGTGAAGTCTTGTAGGCAGGAACTCAGCAGCCAGGCAGGTAGTGAAATGGTCGGATGGCAGTGAAATGGAAACTGAGTCTAGGGAGTTAGGGCATTTTTGCCAGAAGATAGGTCAGTCACCTGTTCCTCTGACTGATGTGGCCTGCACCTGAGCAAGGGGAGTTGGAATTTAATCTTTTATTGGATGTTGAGTCAGCAAAAAATATTTTCCCATTCTGTAGGCTTCACCTTTGGCCAATTGAAGGTCTTCTTTGCCTAACAGAAGCTTTTCAGTTTCACGAGTTTCCATTAAAGTGTTGTTGATCTTAGTGCCTGCAAATAGCCATAGCCTGTGCCAATGAACTCAATGCTATTCTTCAGTTTCTCCTCTGTTAGGTTCAGCATATCTGGTTTTATGTTGAGGTCTTTTATCCAATTGTACTTAAGTTTTGTGTATGGTGGGGGAAAGCATGTATCAATTTGCATTCTTCTACATACAGTTATCTTGTTTGACCAGCACCATTTTGAAGATTGTGTGTTCTTGCCAGTGTGCATATTTCTGGCTTCTTTATCAAAACTCAAGTATATGTGTGTGTACTAATGTTTGTGTCCTAGTTTCATTCCATAGGTCAGTGCGTCTCCTCTTATGCCAATGACATGGATTTATTAGATTGGTAGTAGCTCCTAAAATCATGTATGATGGGCCTTTCATCATTTCTTTTACTGTTCAGGATTTTGTTATGTTTTCTGTGTTATTTTTTCTTATGTTTCCTTATAAAGTTGAGACTTGTCACATCAAAGTCTGTAACAAATTGTGTTGAAATTTTGATGAGGATTGTAATTAATTTCTAGATTACGTTTTGTAGAATGGCCATGTTAATTCTTCCAGTCCATGAGCATTGGAGATCTTTCTATCTTCAAGTATCTTCTTCAAAGATTTGAAGTTTTTATTGTACAAGTCTTTCACTTGCGTAGACAGTGTTGCCTGTTATTTGAGGCAGTTGTGAAAATATGTTGTTTTGCTAATTTCAGTGTTAGTCTGTCTGTCATTGGTATATAGTAGGGCTATGAGGTTTTCAGTTAATCATGTATCAAGTTACTTTGCTTAAAGTGTTTATCAGCTGTCAGATTTCCCAGGGAGAATTTGAGGGCCACTTATCGATACTATCATATCATCTGCAAATAACCACACCTTGACTCTTTCTTTACCAGTGTGTATCCACTTGATCTCCTTCAGTGGTGTTATTGTTCTAGTTAAAACTTGACATTCTATATGGAGTAGATATGAAGAAAGTGGGGAACCTTGTCTTGTTCAAAATTACCTTGAGTTTCTCTCCACAGTTTTTATTACTCTTTGAGGTTTTTCTCATAACTTGCTTTAGTTATGTTGAAGTATATTCCTTTATCTCTAGTATCTCCAAGACTTTAATCATGAAATGGTGTGGATTTTGACAAATGTTTTTTTCTATATAATGAAATAAACTTGTGGGGTTTTTTGCATTTTGTTTATATAATGGATTGC
>NW_021615779.1:0-3522 GCF_004785775.1 Grammomys surdaster
ATTATTTCAATCTTTTTGTATCTGTAGAGGCTTGTTTTGTGACCAATTATATGGTCTATTTTGGAGAAGGTACCATGAGGTGCTGAGAAAAAGGTATATTCTTTTGTTTTAGGATGAAATGTTCTATAGATGTCTGTTAAGTCCATTTGGTTCATAACTTCTGTTAATTTCAAAGTGTCTCTGTTATTTTCTGTTTCCATGATCTGTCCATTGCTGACAGTGGGGTGTTGAAATCCCCCACTATTATTGTGTGAGGTGTAATGTGTGTTTTGAGCTTTAGTAAAGTTTCTTTTATGTATGTAGGTGCCCTTGCATTTGGAGCATAGATGTTCAGAATTGAGAGTTCACCTTGGTAGATTTTTCCTTTGATGAGTATGAAGTGTCCTTCCTTATCTTTTTTGATTAATTTTGGATGAAAGTCGATTTTATTTGATATTAGAATGGCTACTCCAGCTTGTTTCTTGGGACCATTGGCTTGAAAAATTGTTTTCCACCCTTTTATTCTGAGGTAGTGTCTGTCTTTGTCACTGAGGTGCGTTTCTTGTATGCAGCAAAATTCTGGGTCTTGTTTGTGTATCCAGTCTGATAGTCTGCGTCTTTTTATTGGGGAATTGAGACCATTGATGTTAAGAGATATTAAGGAAAAATGATTGTTGCTTCCTGTTATTTTTGTTATTAGAGGTAAAGTTATGTTTGTATCTTTTTTGGGGGTTGTTGGAAGATTACTTACTTACTTTTCCTAGGTTGTAGTTTCCCTCCTTTTGTTGGCATTTTCCATCAATTATCCTTTGAAGTGCTGGGTTTGTGGGAAGATATTGTGCAAATTTGGTTTTGTCATGGAATATCTTGGTTTCACCATCTATAGTGATTGAGAGTTTTGCTGGGTATAGTAATCTGGGCTGGCAATTGTGTTCTCTTAGTGTCTGTATGATGTCAGTCCAGGCTCTTCTGGCTTTTATAGTCTCTGGTGAGAAGTCTGGTGTAATTCTTATAGGTCTGCCTTTATATGTTACTTGACCTTTTTCCCTTACTGCTTTTAGTATTTTTTCTTTGTTTTGTGCATCTGATGTTTTGATTATTATGTGACGGGAGGTATTTCTTTTCTGGTCTAGTCTATTTGGTGTTCTGTAGGCTTCTTGTATGTTTATGGGCATCTTGTTCTTTAGGTTAGGGAAGTTTTCCTCAATAATTTTGTTGAAGATATTTACTGGCCCTTTAAGTTGGGAATCTTCATTCTCATCTATACCTATTATCCTTAGGTTTGGTCTTCTCATTGTGTCCTGGATTTCCTGGATGTTTTGAGTTAGGAGTTTTTTGCATTTTGCATTTTCTTTGACAACTGTGTCAATATTTTCCACCGTATCTTCTGCATTTGAGATTCTCTCTTCTATCTCTTGTATTCGGTTGGTGATGCTTGCGTCTGTGACTCCTGATCTCTTTCTTAGGTTTTCTATCTCCATGGTTGTCTCCCTTTGAACTTTCTTTATTGTTTCTATTTCTAGTTTCAGATCCTGAATGTTTTTGTTTAATTCCTTCTTTGTGTTTTCTTGCATTTCTTTAAGGGATTTCTGTGATTCCTCTTTAAGGGCTTCTATCTGTTTACTTGTACTCTCCTGTATTTCTTTAAGGGAGTTACTTAATTCCTTCTTATAATCCTCTATCATCATCATGAGAAGTGATTTTAATTCTGAATCCTGCTTTTCAGGTGTGATGGGGTGTTCAGGGCTTGCTATATTGGGAGAATTGGGCACTGATGATGCCAAGAAACTTTGGTTTCCGTTGCTTATGTTCTTGCGCTTGCCTTTCGCCATCTGGTTAACTCTAGTGGTACCTGCCCTCACTGTGTAAAACTGGAGTCTGTATTTCCAGTTATCTTGCTTATTGCAGAGCTCCTCAGAGTCCAGAGTTCTCTGTGGTCTTATGCTCCTAATCTCCTGGGTGGAATAACTCCTGGGACTCAGGCCACCTCTTGGATCTGGAAATCCTTCTGCTCTGAGTGCAGTGGGTCCTCGATGACTCAGGATTCAGTTTCAGCTGCTCTGAGTGCAGTGGCTCCAGCTGCTCTGAGTGCAGTGGCTCCTGGATGACTCAGGATTCAGTTTCTCAACAGGACAGGAGCAGACCGACTCTGTGTCACCTGCTCTGAGTGCAGTGGCTCCTGGATGACTCAGGATTCAGTTTCTCCACAGGACAGGAGCAGACCAACTCTGTGTCTGCTCCAGCCCAGAGGACCAGGCAGGGGCAGAAGGGAAGTGGAATTCTGGAGGGGCGGGGTTTGGGTAGCTGCTGTGCCCTGGATGTCCCTGGCTCCCCGATCTATCTCTGGGGTTTAGGGAGTGAGATGGAGTTCTTACCAGCTGCTCTGAGTGCAGTGGCTCCTGGATGACTCAGGATTCAGTTTCTCAACAGGACGGGAGCAGACCGACTCTGTGTCTGCTCCAGCCCAGAGGACCAGGCAGGGGCAGAAGGCGAAATTATAAATTCTTAAAGCCTATCCCCAGTGATGTATTTCATTCAACAGGGCTGTTCCACCTTCCCAAACAGCGCCACCAACTGGAGACCAAGTGTTCTAGTGTCTGAGCCTATGGAGGGCATCACTCATTCAAACCAACACATTCAGAATAAGAATGGAGTTGCTGTGCCAACCCTAATTTAAAATTGTTAATGAAGTAGGAAGGTTATGAAGGGCAAGCTCATTTGCATAGTCACTTATTGGAAAAGCCTGTCAGAAGCACACACGCTTGCTTCTGACAGGCTTTTCCAATAAGTAGAGACTCAGTAAACTCAACTTCAGACCGAAATTACTCAGTATTAATTACCTTGGTAAAAGATTACTGTTTCAAACTTTGTGATGTAATCCTCCTCATTGTCTTGTCTTTGAAACTCCCTCTCTAGACCTGTTTGGACACACCCACAATTTGCAGTGGAACATTATTCATATTGTACTTGTCTGCAGTTCACATACAAGCATCATTGTGGTGTGTGTGTTTGTGTGTGTGCGCTCGTGCGTGCGCACATATGTCTGGGGAGGCAAGAAGATGATCTCAGGTGTTATTCTTAAGGTATTGACCCATTTTTCTCTTTTATTTTTGACACAGGGTGTCTTACTGGCCTGGACTTTGCCAAGTAGGCTAGGCTGTCTGCACCTCCGACTCCAGGCTAGGCTGTCTGTGCAGCAGGCTCCAGGCTAGGTTGTCTGCACCGCAGGCTCCAGGCTAGGTTGTCTGCACCGCAGGCTCCAGGGGCCTCTGTCTCCATCTTTCTGTTGCTGGGGTTACAGTGTTCCTCACCATGCCTGGGTTTTGGGTCTGGAACTTAGGTCCTCATTTTTGTAAGGCAAATGCTTTGCCAAACAAGCCATCTCTCCAGCTCCGCCATCATTCCTTACAGAGCCTTTCCCCAATCGTTTCTAATTTAGAGTAAGATTAATGGTTTATTTAAAAATGACCAGGCCCAAACATTTTATTTGTGGCATATGTTGTTTGTGATTATGAATTATAGAAGTCACTGGCTTGTTACTAA
>NW_021615780.1:0-5431 GCF_004785775.1 Grammomys surdaster
CCTCCCTGCTGTCCTCCCCCTGCCTTCCTCCTCCCTGCTCTCCTCCCCCCGCCTTCATCCTCCCTGCTGTCCTCCCCCCACCTGCCTCCTCCCTGCTGTCCTCCCCCACCTTCTAGTGTCTCCTGTGCTCCTGATGTTCATACCATTGCTATTCTATATCACTATAACAATTGTTATTAGCATAGATTTTTTCATTAATCTTTATATTAGGAAATGGCATTTTAAAATGCAAATATGAGTATTTAACGTTGATGCAGAGACATCAGAAGGACACCAGAAGGACTTACAACTCATGTACATCTCATTTTTACCAAAATAATGAAAATATCAGAGAAAACAGCAGCTTTTTACGTTTGGTTTCCTGACGAGTGCAGGTTGTGCAGCTTCTCTCTTTTTTTATTTTTATTTTGTTGTTGATTTGGAGATATCCTTTATTTATTCTTTGATGATATAGGAATACAATGTATCTTGCTCAAGCCCACCTTCAACTCCACCCTTCCACTCCTCTCTGATACCCTGAACACAAACATGCCCTCTTTCCATGGTAGTGTCCTCCCCAGCTCTTTTTCTTTTGTGACCCACCAAGTCCAGCTCGTGCTGCTGCTGGGGGGTGACTGACCTCGAGTCTGTAACCACAGCAGCTGCGAATCTGTGAGAGCAATGTCTGGCCAGGTCCAGTCAAGAAGACAGGGGTTCAGAGAACCCTTTCCAGTTTCCAGGTTTTGCCCACTTTCTGTCCCCGCTTCCACTATGTTTTCCAAGCCTGGGGGTGGTTGAGATAGATGTGCCACTTAGCACTCAGCAGACACTTGTCCTCGGTGCCTGGCCAGCTGTGAGCCTCTGCACTAACTGCTGCCTGCTGCACAAAGAGGCTGATCTGCTCATCTATCTGCTGAATCTCTGGACACTTTGGCTTCCTGAGGAAGGAAACAGTGGCCATCAGAGGCTCTCTCTCTCTGTCTCTGTCTCTGTCTCTCTGTCTCTCTCTGTCTCTGTTTCTCTCTATATATCTATCTCTCTGTCTCTCTCTTTCTCTGTCTCTCTCTTTTTTTTCTCTCTCTCCTTTCTGTCATCATTTTTAGCACAAGTATTAATAGCTGGACAATAGAACAGTGTCCCGACCCTCAAGAGATGGGTTCCAAGCTATTCCATGGATGCCTAGTAACGCCGAGCTCTCCAAGTATATTTGCTGTAGAGTTTGGTAGACATACATGCTTATGACCATGTGTGTGTGTGTGTGTGTGTGTGTGTGTGTGTGTGTGTGTGTGTGTATCACAGACAGATGAACAACAACTCAAGCCAATTATGGAATTATGTCACTGTGCTGTAATGGAAGTTGTTAGAAATGTATGAATTGTTTACATTTAGAAGTTTGGTTTAAGCCAGGCAGTGGTGGCGCAGGCCTTTAATCCCAGCACTTGGAAGAAAGAGGCAGGCAGATTTCTGAGTTCTAGGCCAGCCTGGTCTACAGAGTGAGTTCCAGGACAGCCTGGGCTATAAAGAGAAACCCTGTCTCCAAAAACAAAAAACAAACAAACAAAAGTTTAGTTTTTTGTTTGTTCGTTTTTTACAAATGGTTTTAGACCATGGTTGGCTGTGGATAGATGAAATCAGAAAGCAAGACAAAGTATTAAAAATTTGGTAGGGAAAGAAAAAAGAATTTGGTAGGGCTCCTTCATCTCTCGTGATTTCTAGAACACCAGTTCTCTTTCAGAAGCAAGTTCTGGTTCAAATGAAGAAACACAATCTATTGGGTGTTGGGGCTCACACCTCCATTTCTCACTAACAGAGGACAACAAGTGTGTCTTTATACTGAGAGCAGGAGGATATCACAGCACTATAGGAGAAATGGTCCAAAAATGTAAAGCTGCAGACAGACTTGCCAAAATCATCTATTAGACTCTTATGAATATTCTCCTGTCCCATTGACTTCTCTCACAGAACACCATGAAAGAAAATTTATTAAGAATGTGAATAGGACATCCCTCAAGCAATAAACCAAGCTCAAAGCTATTCTGGTTGTACAGGCTCTCTGCTGATGAAGTCAGCCATGGAAGAGATACAAAAGCAGTAGATAAATATGGTTTTGGATCAGAGACAGTTGATTATCTTGTTTATCTAGAACATAAGGCATAAAACAGAAAGAAGATCCAGACTAAGGCTGGAGAGATGACTCAGTGGTTAGAGCACACACTGGGCGGCTCACAGCAGCTTCTAACTCCAGCTCCAGGGGATCTGACACCCTCTCCTGGACACCATGGGCCCTGCACTCACGTGCACACACCCTCAAACACAGCCACGTACACATAATTTTTTAAAAAGGGAAAAACTTGAATAAGTTGTCTCAACTTTGCAAAATTTTAAAATTACACTACCTGTGGTGGTGGTAAGAGTAGGATAGGTGGTCTGATCGGAAGAGGCTTATAGAATGGACCACAGAGGGCGATGTCAGCCAGCATGGAAAGATAGCATGAAGTCAGTAGAGCAGCTACAGCGAGTGGAACCTGAATCAAGGCTGTGGCAGGGCTATAAAGGGACACTTTGAAATTCAATTTAGAGCAGTTCTCTGCCCTCCCTGCTTGTCTGGTTTTGTTTTCAAACTTAAAAGTTTATTTTAAAAATAAAGCTTCTTTTTCCCATTGGATTTCTGACGTTTCACATGTCTGTGAAAAAAAATTGACTTGGGCTTTAGAAATTTACTTTGGAAGCTTCAGGCTGTCAGTCAATCTCTAAGCTATACCAAAAGTCCTTGTGACTCTCCAGAGTGCTCTCCCATCAAAACATTGCCAATGATGTCCTGGTGCCTGGAGATTTTGTTAGAAGGCTGCATGGTATCCAAGTGAGATTTCAGTGTTTTCTGCCCTAAATAAACTCCTTTTGTCTACTTTAGACCATATGGAAATGATACAGTCAGAGTAAAATGAAAATCTAACTGAAAAAAAAAATGTCTTCTGGGGACTTAAGAGGATTAAGCTCTACCTTTAACCAGTCTTATTCAACTTTTGGAAAGAGATGAAGAAAAGGAGTCCATAGAAATCCCTCAGAGGCTGGGACACACACATGAAACAGAGTTCAGCAGGACTCTGAGCTAACTCCCAGTGTCAGACAGTGTAATGCCACATCCATGTTTATGTAATGCATGAAAAAGACAAGGAAGGAGTTGGCTAAGGTTTTCTAGTTCACACTTTGTAAGAAAAAGTCCCTGGTGGTTCTTTGCACTGTGGTCAGTTGATGCTTTTCTTGGTTCTGCCCTACAAAATCCAAGAGATAGATACTTTCCAACATCAGATGGATGTCATTTTGAGAACAACAAATAAAGTTTAAAACTTTCACTTATTTTTAATTTTATGTGTATAAGTGTGCCTGGTTATCTGTATGTGCACTGTGTGTGTGTGTGTGTGTACACCTGCAGAATCCAGCAGAGGGCAACAGATCCTCTGGAACTGGAGTTACAGTAGTTGTGAATCACCCAATGCGGGTGCTGAGAACCAAACCCAGGTCCTCTGTAAGAACAGCCAGCTCCTAAATTACTGAGTCACCTCTCCAGACTGACTTCCTGTGGTATCATTTAAAAATTTCTTTATCTCTTATTTCTCACCTAGAAATTCTGTAACACTAAACAAATGTTCATGATAGTGAAGAGGAAACTGGAATTATGGTTAAACTTGGTTGTCAACATGAACCAACTAAGAAATGCACTGCTTGGTGGATCTGTGAGGGTATTTCCAGGAAGGGTTAACTGAGGGAAAGATCCCCTTCCCCAGAGTGGACAGAACCTTTCAGAAGCTCAGCTATAAAGAGATCTGGAGAAAGGCAGGGCTGCTTTTGCCTGCCTGCTTTTGCTTCTTGCTGGTGAGTGTACCTACCTTAGTGTTGCTTCTGCTGCCATGGTCCTTTGCTAATATCAGAACCCAGACCTCTCCAGCTTTCTAACATGGACCGAAGACACTAAGAACCTTCTAGGCATGCAGTGCTAGCTTGGGACTCAGCTTAGTAAATGCTGGATATCTCAGAAGTCCTACAGTTTTGATTTTACTGGGTTACAGGGATTTGTGACAGCTAGTCACAGGGGGCAGATGGATGAGAAAATGTGAGTGGGTTCTGTGGCAAGCAAACTACAAGAAGTTGGGCGGATGCCAGATGGGGTTAGCCATGGGGGTGGGAGACCGCCGGGGCTGGAGAGTAGCCAGAGATAACGTGGATTGTTTTTAAATTATTACGTGCACCAGGTGCTCACATGCAGACTACGCTCTTCCCCACCCCCACTACACACATAAGTACAATTTAAAAGAAGAGATAACGCGTAAACAACCCTCCAAAATGGAAAGACATGATCTTGAAATGTATCAATTGTATTTTTGCCCCCTTTTAAATTGTAAGAGTTATAATAAAAATACAAATTGAGATTTTTTTCTTTAAATTTTTAAAACTACATTGTGTGTGTGTGTGTGTGTGTGTGTGTGTGTGTGTGTGTGTGTGTGTATTCAGAGGATAATTTATTGGAATTAGTTTTCTCCCTCTACTATGTAGGTCCTAGGGATTGAAGTCAGGCCCTCAAGCTTGGTGGCAAGCATCTTCACTTGCTTAGCCATCTTGCTTGCCTGCAGGCCTCCTCCTCCTCATTTCTCTCCACCCCTTTTCATCTTATTCCCTAGAAGAATCATGAAGAGGCTGGACTGTAACATACCTCTTTCCTGCCTGACCAGGTTTTGCTGTTTCTCTCATGAACAGTCAAGCCAAGATCACTTTCACACACTCAGCCCCTCCAGGTTTTTGTTCTTCGTAGCAGACATCCTCCAGTGTCAGTGCACATGTATCTTATCTCAGCACCTTTGAAAATATGTACCACATGTAATATTTTCTCAGTGCTGCTGCTTAACATCAGAATCACTCATAAGAACTGATTAAAAAATGATGGTGATTCCAGGACCACCTTCAGCTAGTCTGTGTTTTTGTTCTGGGTGAAAATGCCCTGGCATGGTGCCCATGACATGTGATGGCTGTCGTTACAGGAGAGCAGAACTCTGTGCAAGCATTTCCTCCAGTTATCAAGCTGGAGGGCCACCTGAGTGAGCTACTCAGCAAAGAGAGATATTCCCTGGAAATGTATTCCTGGGTCAGACGAGACAGAGCAGAGTCTCCCCCACGTGTCCTTCCCCTAAACCTGCAATCAGCAGCAAAGTAAAGTCCAATCATCTTGATAAATCCACCGAAGACTTCTCTCTCTCTTTTTTTTTCAAGCTAGGCATTTAGAGACCTAATCACGGTTGTTCCTGCATGTCTAATGCGCTTGCCCATTCTTTGCAGGAGATCCTAGGACCAAATGCTTGGAGTAGTTGGCAGCCACATTGGGTTCTCCTCTCCTTTCCTTTCCTTTCCTTTCCTTTCCTTTCCTTTCCTTTCCTTTCCTTTCCTTTCCTTTCCTTTCCTT
>NW_021615781.1:0-261 GCF_004785775.1 Grammomys surdaster
TGTTACACTTAGTCCTCTAGAAAAGAAAGTGTGGTCTCAGATTTTCCAGGTGCCTCCAAGCATGGCTCAAGTCTCCAGGAAGACAAATCCTATACAGTAAGGCAGAGACCCTTTGGTACTTTTGAGAGACCTTTGATCTCTCGAGTGATATTGTTTTTTTCCTCCAGTGTATATGTTAGGCTAAATCTATAGAATCTATAGCTACTGTGTTTCCAGCATTATTCCCCCTCCTCCTTCCTTCCCTCCATTTCCTTCTTCCTT
>NW_021615781.1:361-5693 GCF_004785775.1 Grammomys surdaster
CATCCATCCATCCATCCATCCATCCTGCCTGCCTGCCTGCCTGCCTTCCCCCCCTCTCTCTCTTTCTTTGAAGGTTATTGAATTTTTCTGTTCCAATTGGTGACTGATTTTTTTCTAATTGGAAGCCAAGCCGTGATCATAGAAAGAAACACAGAACATTCCAACGGGAAGGAGCAAGGCCTCTTACTCAGTTTCTCATAGAAGGTAGATTTGAATCTGGACCACTTACTTAATCATGGCATATAAGTTTAAACATTCTTGTTTTGTTTAAAATCTTTGTCTCTTTTATCTAAATTGTTATGCATGAGACACAATCTAAATTTGAGTCTGTGTTGCTATTTAACAATAACTAAAATCTTAATGTACCCATATTTCTTTTTTAACCAAATTGGCCATTAGCAAATGGCTTTCATTTATGTGAACTTATTAGAAGTCCTTAACATTATATGAATAGCTATTTAAAACCTGACAGCTCCACATTGATATAAGAAACAGATGATATGGCTTTATGCCCCACTATTGTCCCTTTGGAACTCTTAATGCCAAAGAAACGTTTTAATGCCACCAAGTAAACTGTTTTAAAGAATTTTTTTACTCTTAAAAGCTAGAAGAGAGAAGAAAACACCAAAAGAAAGTATTTTGATCAATTGGCCATTGATTGTTTCTACATCACAAGTACACTTTATAGCTCTATAGAAAGCCAAGACCTGACTACTTGACTCTAACATTAAATCTTCCAGGGAAGCTTTCCTACACAGCCTGTCCTCCCAGCCATGTCTGCATATTTGCCTCTGTGCATAGTACATTTTTATCATTCACAATAGAAAGTATTGTTCTGTAAAGCTAGTAAAATTAATTATCTGAGCATCCCAGGATGCTCATGGGACAACATGAAAGTGTAGCTTTATAGATATTCAAGGCACTATATAATATGCTATGATGAATTATTGACTCTAATGAGAATATCTCTACAAGACTGAAATCTAAAGGGTGCTGGCCAAAGGACTGGGAGGAGGGGCTCACACATTAAATAAATAATTAGGAAGACAGCAGGAATAGAGACAGATTGGGAAAGAGATTCCTGAAATTGAACACATGTCATTTCCCTTGCTGATGGTTCATTAAATGAAGATTAACTTCAGTACTTATTGACCAACATGCCAAAAAATCCAGAGTTCTATCAGCTGTAATTCCTGGAGTAGACAGACTTAGATATGTGTAAGAATATTGACTAGCAGAGGGGCTTGGGTCCTCTGAGTCTTATTGTCTAGGTCTGAGCTCACTCCTTAGTCAGAAGGAGCCTTGTAGGATTCTAAAAGCATCCTGCTTCCCTATGAAAATGTCTGGGGACCCAAAGTCTAACCAGCTTGGAATTCTGCCCTACTAATCTCATCCTGATCAGATCTGCCCATCGTCCCAGTTCAGTCTGAATCCCAGTTCAGTTCAGACACATCCTTCAGAATAGGGTCCACCTTGGACACAGACTGCACAGTGGAGTCTGCCTGAGGCCCAGCCAGCAGAATCAGGTATCCTGACTTCCATTGTCTGGCCCATGGCTCCCTCCACTTCCTGAGAACGCCTGATGCCATCAGGATCATCCAGATAGGAGGGATATCCAGATGCCTGAAGGACAACATAAGAATATAATCAACTGGATCTAGGGCAATATGGCAGCACCAGAGCCAAGTTATTCTGCTACAACAAACCCTGGATATCTTAATGAAACTGAAGCACAAGAAAAGGATAGTAATTCCAATCTTATAAAGATGATAGAAACCTTTAAAGGGGTCATAAATAAGCCCCTTATGGGAAATACAGGAAAATACATTTAAACAGAGAGAGTAATTTAAAGAGGAAGCAAATAAATATAAATCAATACGGGAAAATACAATCAAACAGGAACAGACTCAAGTATCACCAACAGAATATAGGAGATGGAAGAGAGAATCTTGGGTGTAGAAGATACAATAGAAGAAATCAATATATCAGTCAATGGAAATGCAAAATCTAAAAAGTCCATGACATAAAACATTCAGAAAATCTTGGACCAAACCTAAGAATAATAGATATAGAAGAAGGAAAAGATTCCAGTTCAAAGGCCCAAAAAACATTTTCAACAAAATCATAGAAGAAAATTTCCCTAATCTAAAGAAAGAGATGCCTATAAAAGTACAAGAAGCTTACAGAACCACAAACAGATTGGAAACAAAAAGAAAATTCTCCCAGCACATAGTAATCAAAACACTAAATATACAGAACAAAGAAAGAATTTGAAAAGCAGCAAGAGAAAAGGCCAAGTAACATATAAAGGCTGACCTATCAGAATTAAGCAATACTTCTCTACAGAGACTCTAAAGCTATAAAGGCCTGGACAGAGGTATTGCAGACCCTAAGAGGCCACAGCTTTCAGCCTAGACTACTATATCCAGAAAAAATTCAATCACTATAGATGGAGAAGCCAAGATATTCCATTACAAAACCAAACTTAAACAATATACTAACTCAGCCCTACCAAGGATACTAGAAAAAAAGCTCCAACCTAATTAGCATAACTATACTCAAGAAAACACAAGAAATAAATAATTTCACACCATTAAAATCAAAAGATGAGAAAGACACAGACACATATACACAAAACCATCAAAACCATTGGACATTAACATCTCTCAACATCAGTGGACTCAATTCCCTAATAAAAAGACACAAGGTAACAGAATGGATGCATAAACAGAACCCATCATTCTGCTGTATACAAGAGACACATCTCAGCAACAAAGATGTTAACCATCTCATTATAAAGGGCTGTGAAAAGGTTTTCCAAGGAAAAGGACCCAAGAAACAAGCTGAAGTAGCCATTCTTATATCTAATAAAATATACTTTCAA
This sequence comes from Grammomys surdaster, assembly GCF_004785775.1. Classification (NCBI taxonomy): domain Eukaryota; kingdom Metazoa; phylum Chordata; class Mammalia; order Rodentia; family Muridae; genus Grammomys; species Grammomys surdaster. The sequence goes on from NW_021615781.1 coordinate 3,246, forward strand.
TTGAAAGCAATCAAAAAGACAAGGAAGGATACTTCATACTCATCAAAGGAAAAATCCACCAAGAGGACATCTCAATTCAGAGCATCATGTCCCAAATGCCAGGGTACCCACATTCATAGGAGCAACATTACTAAAGCTTAAATCACATATTGAACTCCACACTTTAATAGTGGAAGACCTCAGCATCCCATTCTCACCAATGAACAGGTCAATGAGACAGAAACTAAACAGAAATAACAAAACCAACAAAGGTTTCAATTCAAAAAGACCTAACAGATATCTGGAGAACATTTCACCCAAAAACAAAAGAATATACCTTCTTTTCAGCACCTCACAGAACCTTCTCCACATTTGACCATATAATCAGTCACAAAGAAAGTCTCAACTGACACAAGACGACTGAAATAATACCTTGCATCTTATCAGATCACCATGAATTAAAGCTGAACTTCAACAATAACACAAACAACAGAAAGCCTACATATTTATGTAAAACTAACAACTCTCTACTGAATGACCACTGGGTCAGGAAAGAAATAAAAAAAAATTAAAGACTTTTTAGAATTCAATGAAAATGAGGGCAGAACATACCCAAACTTATGGAATATTAGGAAAGCAGTGCTAAGAGGAAAGTTCATAGCACTAAGGCCTCCATAAAGAAACTGGAGAGATCTTCTACTAACAAATTAAAAGTACATCTGAAGGTTCTGGGGGGGGGGAAGGATCGAAACATACACAGGAAGAGTAGATGGCAGGAAATAATCAAACCTGAAATCAATCAATTAGAAACAAAAAAATCAACCAAATAAGAACTGGGTAAGACAATCAAGAAGATAGACAAACCCTTAGCCAAATTAACTAAAGGGCACAAAGACAGTATCTAAATTAACAAAATCAGAAATGAAAAGGGAGATACAACAAGAGACACTGAAGAAATTCAAAGAATGATTAGGTCTCACTTCCAAAGCCTATACCCCACCTGAATACTGATTTTCAGAGTAGCTGGACTAGTTCATATCTCTTCAGCACTGTATAGGGCTCCTTTTTGTTAATACCCTCTTCAACATTTATGCCTTTCCTAAATGACAGACATCATGACAGGGATAAAATGGAATCTCAATATAGTTATGTTTGGGGGAAGTATGTGCATGCATCATGTGTACATGGTGTGTGTGCCTGTGTGTGTCTGTGTGCATGTGTGTGCATACATGTACCTGTACATGTACATAAACTTGTTGCTGTGTGTTCTTGTGCATGTAGGGACCATAGGCTTGCTGTAGATGTCTTCTTTTAGGCAACATCTCTTGATGGCCTGGAATTCATCAGGTAGGCTAGGCTGGCTGGACAGAGAGCCCCAGAGACCAACCTGTGTCAGTCTTCTCAGCACTGGGACTACAAGTGAGTCCAACACATTCTAATTTTGGGGGTGGGTATTGAATTTGGTCCTTTGTGCTTTTAAGGCAAGTACTGGCTTATCAGCCCTTAATGTAATTGTAATTTGCAATCTTCCAATGGCTAATGATGCTGCCCATTTTTACATTTATTGGACATGTGCATTTCATCATTTAATAACAGCACACAGATTTCATTAACACATTTATTAGTTGGGTTGTTTCACTTCTTATTTAGTTTCTTTAGTTCTTTGTATTTTCTACATATGAATCCTCTATCAGATGTATGGCTAGAAAAAATTTTAAGTGTATTTATTTATTTATGGAGGTGGGAGGCACATGCCATTGTGCACAGGTGGGCAGTAGACAACTGTGTGGGTTGGTTTTCTCTTACGTTCTTTATATGGGTTCCGGGGATAGAAAAAGTGACCACTACCATCTCGCCGGTCCATGAATTTAAAGAAGTTTAGAGTTTACCTATACACATAAAACATGTTTTTTTTTAAAAAAAAACATGTTTTAATGCAAAGTAATTTCCCTATATTACTTAAAAACTAAACAAAAAAATCTTGATTATTTTCAGCATTGAATTATATCTTTTATTATGTCCCTGTATTATGCTCACACCCTACAAGAATAAGCATTTTCTTTTTCCCCTTTTTGTGTGTTTGTATTCTCATGTGTGTATGTGATGTAGATGTGCCATATGGAGGCTAGGGACTTTTCTTCCACCTTATGTTTGATGTAAGGTCGCCCAGTCAAGCCCAGAGCTCACAGACATGGCTAGTCTCACCAGCAAGTTTGCTCTGGGGAGCCACAGTATCAAAATTTCAAAGGCTGTGATCACAGGCAGGCCACACTCAGCATGTATGTGGATTCTCAAGATCCAACTTCAGTCCTCTTACTCAGATAGCATGCACTATTACTACAAAACTGTCTCACTAGTCCCAAAGAAAGCTTCCTTAAAAGATGTTTTCAGCTCTACCCATATATCTGGCAAAAGAAAAGAGAAGAAAAGAAAAGAAAAGAAAAGAAAAGAAAAGAAAAGAAAAGAAAA
>NW_021615781.1:5703-6106 GCF_004785775.1 Grammomys surdaster
AAAGAAAAGAAAAGAAAAGAAAAGAAAAGAAAAGAAAAGAAAAGAAAGCCAAAGAGGTAGTGTATGCTTCATGAGACATGACTAACACAAGAAAATGTATAAATACAGCCTGCAGCAAATTTTCTGAGTTATCTCTAAGATCACTTCTGTATATAGTAGTACACATTTTCTAATTTTTAAAATTGGCTCAATGCAGCCCAGGCTGGTCTGAAGCTGGCCACCTCCTCCCTCCATCTCCTGGGGTGCTAAGATGACAGGCATGTGCTACCATCCCTAGCTCTTAAACTTTTTCCACCTGACATGTGGAAGAGGGATGTCACATGGCATCTCTCACAGAGTTCTAATCCATGACAGTCCTGAACCATGGGTGAGATCAACATTTAGTTCCCAAGACTAGTAGAGA
>NW_021615782.1:0-1828 GCF_004785775.1 Grammomys surdaster
CCCCCCACTCCCACCTCCCCACCCTCAAAATTCCCACCCCCTGGGGCGTCCAGCCTTCATGCTGTCAAGGTTCTCTTCTTCCACCTATGCCCAGCAGGGCCCTCCACTCTTACATATTCAACTGAAGCCCTGGATCCCTCCCTAAGTGTTCCCAGGCTGGTGGTTTAGACCCTGGGAGCTGTGGTTGGTTGGTATTGTTGCTCTCCTCATGGTGCCAAATCCTTTCAGCTCTCCTTCAGTCTTCACTCTAACTCCTCTATTGAGAACCCCATGATCAGTTCAATGGCTAGTTGTGAGCATCTGCCTCTGAGTATGTCAGACTCTTGAAGACCTCTGAGGAGATATCCATATCAGGCTCTTATCAGCACTTCCTGACTTCCACATCAGCCTCTACCTTTGGTGATTGCACATGGGATAGATACTCAGGTTGAGTGGTCTTGAAACGGCCCCTCCTTCAGTTTCTGTCCCTCACTTTGTCTCCATATTTGCTCCCTTGAGTAACTTGTTGCTCCTTCTAAGAAGGACCGAATCACCCCCACTTGGTCTTCCTTCTTCATGAGCTTCATGTGGCCTGTGAGTTGCATCTTGGGCGTTTCAAGGTTCTGGGCTAATATCCAATAATCAATGAGTGAATACCATGTGTCTTCTTTTGTGATTGGCTTACCTCACTCAGGATGATAATTTCTAGTTCCATCCATTTACCTAGGAACCTCTCGAATTCATTGTTTTTAATAGCTGAGTAATACTCCATTGTGTAAATATACCACATTTTTTGAATCCATTCCTCACTTGAAGGACATCTGGGTTCTTTCCAGCTCCTGGCTATTATAAACAAGGCTGCTATGAACATAGTTGAGTATATGTCCTTATTATATGTTCAAGCATCTTCTGGGTATATGCCTAGGAGTGGTTGGTATAGCTGGATCCTCAGGTAATGCTATGTCCAATTTTCTGAGGAACTGCCAGGCTGATTTCCAAAGTGGTTGCACCATCTTGCAGTCCCACCAACAATGGAGGAATGTTCCTCTTTCTCCACACCCTCGCCAGCATCTACTATCACCTGAGTTTTTAATCTTAGCCATTCTGACTGGTGTGAGATGGAATCTCAGGGTTGTTTTGATTTGCATTTCCCTGACAACTAAGGATGCTGAACATTTCTTTAGGTGCTTCTTGGCCATTCGAGTTTCTTCCATTGAAAATTCTTTGTTAAGCTCTATACCCCATTTTTTAATAGGGTAATTTGGTTGTCTGGAGTCTAATTTCTTGAGTTCTTTGTATATATTGGATATTAGCCCTCTATCAGATGAAGGATTGGTAAAGATCTTTTCCCAATTTGTTGGTTGTCGTTTTGTCCTATTGACAGTGTCCTTTGCCTTACAGAAACTTTGCAATTTTATGAAGTCCCATTTGTCAATTCTTGATCTTAGAGCATATGCCATTGGTGTTCTGTTCAGGAACTTTTCCCCTGTGCCCAAGTATTCGAGGGTCTTCCCCACCTTCTCTTCTATTAGTTTCAGTGTATCTGGTTTTATGTGGAGGTCCTTTATCCACTTAGACTTGAGCTTTGTACAAGGGGATAAGAATGGATCAATTTTCATTCTTCTACATGTTGTCTGAGGACCTTTCTAAGAAAGGTATTATTGAGGGATGTGCTCCATTAAAATGAAGGAGTAAGCCTGATGGTGGTGGCACACGCCTTTAATCCCAGCACTCAGGAGGCAGAGGCAGGAGGATTTCTGAGTTCAAGGCCAGCCTGGTCTGCAGAGTGAGTTGTAGGACAGCAAGGGCTGAGAAACCCTGTCTTAGAAAAGTCAGAGAGAGAGAGAGA
>NW_021615782.1:1928-7281 GCF_004785775.1 Grammomys surdaster
GAGAGAGAGAGAGAGAGAGAGAGAGAGAGAGAGAGAGAGAGAGAGATGAATTCACCCAGCAGTGTAGCACAAGAGAGAAGAGACAAGAATTTGCAGGAGGATGGGGGAAAGGCCAAGAAAATGTCTGTCTGGCACATGAGACCCCAGGTGAATATTATTTTTAGGAATCAAAATTAAAAATGGTAGCTATTTGACATGTTTGACTATGTCATTCTGTAACTTCACCAAAGATTCACTAGAAATTTAAAGAACATCAAATATTTTGGTTTTGTTTTGGTAGGTTTTTTTTTTTATTAAAAAAAATTGGAGACACTGGGCTGAGACTCATCAGTGCCTCTACCAGCTCTCATCAGAGAAGCTTTCTCTTGCAGTAGATGGGGGCTTTACAGAGACCCACAGCTGGACCATGTACAGGAAGTGAGAAGCCTTGAAGCCCTAAGTGGGATGCCTTCATAAAGTCTCTCTCCTCAGGGCTCAGGGACCTATGTGGATAAAGCCAGAGGTGATAGATGACACCAAGGAAATACTGTCTTCCAGACACAACGAGAGTGATGTACATGTGAACTCACAGAGATGATGGCACAGGGCCTGCACAGGTTCAAACATAGAATCCCAGTGCTGAGAGGGGAAGTAGACACAAGGTCTCACCCCTATCAAGAAGCTATCTGCAACTGATACCCAGTGCCAAAGGGAAAAACCAGTTTTCTCCAATGGGAGATCAACTGGGTGTATCAGCCACACTTCAGTTATGGGTATAACATGGCCATGAGGAACTGGCCAACATAAAGCCAAACATCTACAAACATCATGGTGTTTTGTAGACTTTTTGTATCATCTTGCTTTATTTGGGCATGTTTTTGGTCTTACTATGTGTACTCCTTGTTTTTACTTTTGTTTTTGTATTTTTTTTAATTAAAAAAATAGAGAAAACAAAGTTCGATGGTAGGGACTTGGGAAGGATCTAGAAAGAATTGAGGGAGGAGAAAAATATTATCAAAACACATTATGTAATTTTTTTCCAAAATAACATTTAGAATATAGTAATGGAGTCTAAGAATGACAAAAGGTTCTGAAAACCAACAGTCTGAAAAGCTGTAAGGTAGGAAAATTATAATTTTGAGGCCAGCCTGGGAAACCTACTGAATTATAGGCCAACCTAGGCTACATGGTGAGATACTGCCTCAAAAAAAATTTTTTTAAATGCAATTATGTGTAAGAAACACAAAAATATGTAATAGCTTAACACAAGGACTGTTCAAATGTTCTTTCTATTCACAATATCTACTTTAAAATTATGCCACATTCCAGATAACACTTATGTGTCCTTCAGGTTTTTTATTTCTATTTTGTAGATAAAGTTTTACCCAGAAGCACATGCAACACATATCCTGTATGAAGGAGCATTTGACATTTAGTTTCACACAATGGCACAGCACATAATCTCAATTGATTTAAGTTTCTAGACAGTGCCTAGAACATTGGATACATTAGTCACTCCCTGTGCTAGAAGGAACCCTCAAATGCTTTCTTAGGGAAGGATATTAAGCAAGAAAGGCTGTCTTACAAAGCCCGCTGCATGGTGTGCGCTGCCTCCGTTGGCTCGGAAGTGTCCTTTTAGTTGGCCTTTAATTAGTCCTCAAGTGTTCAGCTCAAGTGAAAGACAAGGATCAGAACACAAAGCTACTGACAAGAAGATGGCTTTCAAGTACAGTTCCCTTCAATCATCGTGCCCTGGATTCTGCTTTGCCAGCTTTGCTGAATAAGCTAAGCCCTCCTTATATGGCATTAAACGTAAACTAGTTACTTTCAACTCATCCTGAATTGTATATTTGAACATATATTGGTGATAGTCATATCTTCTATATTTCTCTGTCTGAGAAAGTTATTTGGGCATTTTAGAGTTGACATGGAATGCCTCAATATTTCCACCCACTTAATTTGATATAACAATGTCTTTAAATTTAACGGTTTTTCACTCGATGGCAGATTTTCTGGGATGAAAACAAAATCCTTAGGAAAAATGAGCATTTAGGGAAAGAGACATGAATGCAGCAGATGGCTCAACGGTGGTCGATGTTAACCCGTGCTCTAACTCTGAAAACAACAAATATCAGTTGATTGAAAGATGCGGTTTATTTAGCTCTGGCAGGTGTATGCAGTAGGAGAACGGTCATAGGGGTTGGTCTACCAATGGTGTGCCTCCCTCATCCTTACGAGAGAGTCTGCCATAGAGTTTCCTCCCAATGCTAGTATTCCCTCCAGAAAGAAGGTATTAGGCTCATGAGACCCTAAAAGAAAACTTTATATAGCTGGAAAGCTGAAAGTTACACAGTTCATGAGGACTCCTACCCAAGGTCGTAGAAACAGTAGAGATCAGCGAGGGGAGGAGACTTTGACAGACCCTAGTTGTAGACAGGGCCACTTGGAACCAGTTGCAAATCATGTAGAGAGCTACAGGGTTGCAGCTTTTGAGAATCTTCACATGTTAGGATGGGCTCATCTGTGATGCAGCTGCATTTGGGTCCCCCCTACTCCCCCATACCCCTGACTTTGGCAGAATTGTTACTCTTGGTCTGTCTTCAGTTCCATTTTCACTGTGAATGTGTGCCAGGCTTCCCCAGGAAAAATCTCAATACAATGAGAGTCAATACATATTGCATAATTCCCTAAACATCGTCAATATCAACATAAACACATAATCTCATGAAACTGAGGTCAGTCCTAGACAAACAGCTCAAAGCATTGAGCATTTTTGTCTCCGGAAATGAACACTGGATTTCATGAGACTGTCTGGCTTTTCAGTCAGTAATAACTATTTTTATGAAATCTTTAGTTAGCATACACAATAAAGGATTTCATTATGATATTCTTATACATCTGTATCATTGTGCTTTGCTCATGTTCAGGTAATAAATATTCATTAGGGAATGCTTAGAAAATTCAAATATGGAACCAAAGTAAAATAGAACAATTTATAACGATATACAAACACAGAACAGCTATCCATAAAGCGATGATGTTATGGTTTTGTCTTTCTGTTTTGTACACAGGCACGCACAGTTGAAAAATAAAGGCGAGCTCATGCTGTAAATATTGCTTTCCAGTTTGCATTTAAAGTATTGTGGTAAGTGCATTCTGCATCAATATTCATCTACCACCTGGCTTCAGTGTGTGCAGACTCCCCATTGTATAGATATACTATAATTTATTGAATTCAACCCAACGCTTACCACTAATTATTCTGTTGGCCTAATTCCTCCAGCACACTGCAACTTGAGGTTCTTTTGAAAAGCCAGCAGAGTGGAGTTTTCTCTCCCCTGGGCATCATTGTGGTAGTCAATGGTTTCTATTGTGCTTTCTCTGGCATCTTCCCCTGAAGACTTACTGTCTTTATAAAGGGTCTCCTGTGGTTTAAGACTGGAACAGTATGTGTGTGGCAGGTGGCTGTTCTCACCTGATGAGAGCTTCCCTCTGTTCAGGAAACAGCCCCACACTTTCCCTTGTTGGAGTTCCTGCCCTCATTTGCAGCAAAAATCTCCCATGTGACTCTGGTAAACTGGCCACTATCCCATGTGACTCAGGTAAACTGGCCTGGCCTTCTAGCTTGCCACTCTGCCTATGCATCTTTGAAGTAAAGTACCAGCCTGCCTCCATCTTAGGCTTAAAAGCCATCTTACAGTAAAGACAAACCAGGTTCATTCCTCTTATGATGAGACCTCAGTTTCTCAAGGATCAGCTATGCCCTACCTGTAACCTTAACTACTGATGGTTCTGTGTTGCCTGCTCCAGGAATGGCAAACATGTCTTTGTTTCAGAAAGTTGTTTATAACCGTCTTGCAACCCTACCTTGTTTCAAAAGGTTATTTGACCACTTATGAATACCTTGTTATGACTATCTTGTTATGTCCATCTTGCAACCCTGACTTAGTTTCAGGACATCATTAGAAAAACTTGTTATACAATTATAACAATTAGTTATTCCTAATATTAATGTTCTAACTTGTTATAACTGATAATGTTATTCCTAGTAAGCTTGCCTATTTTGCCTGCCAAATCCCCCTTTTGAAATTCCCTTACCCCTGAGCTATTACAGGCTTGTCTTCCTCACATCTGATCTTAACCTCTCGAACCCCACCTTAGGAGGAGGTAGCCTGTGTACGTGAGCAAAAATGCTTACCTTAATTAATTGCTTGCATTAATTTGGCCATGATGATTTTGGTTGGTAGCCTTTCTCCTCCCAGTTCTGGCATTAACAGTAGCTTCAGTGAAAGACAGACTACAGAACTGATCCATGAAAAATCAATCCCAAGATTCTCACTGGAAACTTTCGAAAGGTGATTTCTCTTCTTTGTCATGAACCAAGAGAAGGTAAAGTCTGAAGTGACTGGTAGCCATTTATCATTTTACTTCAGACAAAGAGCCTAGCTGAGGTAAACTCATGAAGGGATAGACAGCTGAAGCAAGAGAAGCCCCATAACATCTGAGCTCCCAGATCCAGCCTAGCCAGATGCTCTAGAACAAAACGGTTATGGGGAACAATTCACTTCATTTTTTTTCTTAGTTTCTGAGCTTAAGTGCCATCATTTGCAAGACAAGACTATGGTAGTAATGTATTCAACGTCAAACAGCAGTCTGGCAGTACAAAAAGATGCAAAGTAAAAACTTAAACTCCCCTTGTTCATCCCAGAATTTTCAGAGATTCCCCAAACACACGCGTTTCTCGGTTTCCTAAATGTGCTTCCAAATTATGCCAGTATGTTTACCACTGTGCCAGAATTTACACAGACCACACTATCCTCTAGCTTCCTGTCTCATAAGGTTGCTTTCACATGAAATAAATGTCACTTTCCTTACCTGCATCTAGATGCATGCTTCATTTCCCCTAAAACCTGCAAAGGATCGACTGTGCTGACTACCTACAGTCCACCCAGCCCTCTACTGATGCCTACTTGGGCTTACCTTTTTTAAAAAAGTTACTGGCTGGGGAATATAGCTCATCGAGTTAAGAATGCTTACTACATAGGCACAAGGACCTGAGTTCAAATCCCCAAGGGTGGCCACATATGCGCTGGTAACCCGAGTGCTGTGGGAAGTGGATACAGGAAGATCACTGGGGCTCCTAGCTGCCAGCCTAGCTCCAGGGCCAGTGGGAGACTTTGTCTCAAGGGAATAGGGCAGAGAGTGACAGAGCAGAGCACCTGACCTCCTCCTCTGGCCTTTATGTGCACTCCTGGGCACACACCTGCACACATGTGCAACACACACACACAGAGGGGAGAGAGAAAGAGACAGAGACAGACAAAAAAAGACAGAGAGATAGATCGAGAGAGAACAAGCATTAAAGAAAGATGGG
>NW_021615782.1:7381-7931 GCF_004785775.1 Grammomys surdaster
GGGTGTGGCTATATAACACTAGCTACGTGTAAATGGGAACTCTTGAAATACTCCTATGAAATTGTAGGGTTACAGGTTCAGCGCTTCAATACAAACATGTCCAAGGAAAAAGGCTGCAGGATTTCACTGGAGCAGAGAAGAGGTTCAAAACATATACAACCGATTGCTAAGGATGGAAAGTTCTCATGACAGAAAGTCATGAGGGACACAAACAAACTTGAACGCCTATCAGATGCACCAGAAACACTCTTAACAAAGTTGCTCACTCTTAATAATGACGGCAGAGGAAGCTTTGTGTCTAGGGACAGTAACAGAGCATTATCACGAAGCCCATTGTTGTGGAGTCATATCTGTATAGTACCACAAAAGGTAAGGAAATGTCCATCCAAAGTGATGTCCTTTCTGTGCTACAACTACCAATCATGGAGAAAGTGGCGGGGGGAGGGAGACAGAGAAAGAGAGAGAGAGAAAGAGAGAGGAGGGAGGCAGAGAAAGAGAGAGGGAGAGAAGCAGAGAGAGGAAGAAAGGGAGGGAGGGAGGGAAGGAGGGA
>NW_021615783.1:0-1007 GCF_004785775.1 Grammomys surdaster
GAATTGAAGGCCCAGAATTAAACCAACACACCAAAACACAAAGGAAAGTAACCATATCTATATTGAGAATTTACGACAGAGCGCCACACTGGGCAGTAACTCTCTCGAGACAAACAGATTTCAGGTGTAAGCACAACTATGATGATTGTGAGACAAAAAAGAAAAAGAATACTGCAATCTGCATTTGCTCACAAACACATTAGTGTTTTTTTTTTAATTTTTTATTGGATGTTTTATTTACATTTCATATGTTGTCCCCTTACCTTATCCCCCACCCACCCAGGAACCGCCATCCCCTCACCCCTCCTCCTTCTTCTCTGTAGATGTAACTCCTATCTACACCCCCCCACTCTCACCTCCCAACCCTCAAAATTCCCACCCCCTGGGGCGTCCAGACTTCATGAGGTCAAGGATATCTTCTTCCACCTATGCCCAGCAGGGCCCTCCACTCTTACAGTATTCAGCTGAATCCCTGGACCCCTCCCTAAGTGCTCCCAGGCTGGTGATTTAGTCCCTGGGAGCTGTGGTTGGTTGGTATTGTTGCTCTCCTCATGGGGCTGCAAATCCTTTCAGCTCCTTCAGTCTTCACTCTAACTCCTCCATTGAGAACCCCATTGTCAGTTCAATAGCTAGTTGTGAGCATCTGCCTCTGAATATGTCAGACTCTTGAGCCTGATATGGATGTCTCCTCAAACACATCAGTGTTATGGCAAAAGAAAGACATCTATTCTTGCCATCATCTCTGCCTCCAGAGAGCTGATATATTTACTATTAGAATTCAAGACAGTGAGTCGCCTATAATTTTATGCTTCTACAGATTCTCTACCATATATTGCCCAGTGACATCAGTGTTCACATATTTCTGTATCCACATTCACAAGATTTTGTCTGGAAAGCTGATCATCTGTGGAATTCATCTTATGTGACACATGAGACCTTCCTTTGACAGTGATATAAAAGGACCAAACTCCATCCAATGTAAAAAGACTAGACATGGACATAGTTTT
>NW_021615784.1:0-426 GCF_004785775.1 Grammomys surdaster
CATGTAATTATGATCACCGTATAATACGATGGTTATAATAATATGATATAGTAATAACGTGAGATAACAGTAATGATAATAAACTAATACAATAATAATAATGTAATATATTAGTAATATGCGATAACAAGAAAGATAATGATAATATAAGAATAATGTAACTATGATAATAATATTATGTGACAATAACATAAGTACAATAATACTAATGTAATACCGTCATAATTATAATATACTAATGTAATTATAGTGATGATAATACGATAAGAAAGTAGTATAAAAATTTTACTTTTATTTTATTTTTATATTGTATTTTGTTTTTGTTTTATTTTTATTTTATTTTATGTTTATTTTCTTTTGTTTTATTTTATTTCATTTCATCTCATTTTTATTTAATATGATAATATAAGAATGTAATATAAAAAT
>NW_021615784.1:436-2507 GCF_004785775.1 Grammomys surdaster
TAATATAAGAATGTAATATAAAAATTTTATCTTTATTTTTGTTTTATATTATTTTTATTTTATTTTTATTTTATTTTTATATTCTATGTTATTTTTGTTTTATATTATTTTTATTTTATTTTTATATTGTATTTTGTTTTTGTTTCGTTTTCATTTTACTTTATGTTTATTTTCTTTTGTTCTATTTTATTTCATTTTATCTATCTCATTTTTATTTAATATGATAATATAAGAATGTAATATAAAAATTTTATCTTTATTTTATTTTTATTTTATCTTTATATTCTATGTTATTTTTGTTTTATTTTATTTTCATTTTATCTCATTTTTAATTTAACACGACGTTATAAGAATGTAAAACAACAACAATCATGTGATACTGTGATCATAATAATACACTGTGATGACAGTCATAATAGAATATGACAGTAATAGACTGATACAACTGTAATCATAATAATATAATAATAATATAACAATAATATAATAATATAATATAATAATATAATAAAAATTTAATAATAATATAATATAATCATAATATAATAATAAGATAATATAATAATAAGATAATAATAATATAATATAATATAATATAATATAATATAATATAATATAACTGTAATAGACTGATACAACTGTAATCATAATAATATAATAATAATATAACAATAATATAATAATATAATATAATAATATAATAAAAATATAATAATATAATATAATCATAATATAATAATAAGATAATATAATAATAAAATAATAATATAATATAATATAATACAACTGTAATAATAATATAATAGTATCATCATAAAATATAATCCAGTAATAATATAACAATAATAATAATAACATAAGAATAATAGAATTATATCGATAACAAATTGATTTATTTATAATAATAACGTCATGTAATCATAATAATGTGACAATAATAATGTCATAATATAATAATAATATATTAATAAAGATAATAATAATAGTATAAAATAACTATGATAATAATGTAATAATAATATAATTCTAACAACAGAAGATAATAATAATAATATGACTATAATAATGACGTCATATAACTATGATAATACAATAATAAGATATGACAATAATAATAACATGACATAACTGTGATAATAACGTCACATAATTATAATAATAATGTGACACTAATAATGTGATAATATAATAATAATATAGTATCCTATTAATAATAGAAGATAATAATAATATGCTATAACTATGAAAATAATATAATATAATAATAATAATATGTGACTATGATGATAATGTCATATAATAATAATAATAATATGAAAATAATATAATCGTAATATAATAATTATATAATATCATTAATAGAAGATAAGAATAATAATAAGATAACAATAATACAGTTATAACAATAATAATAATATAACTATAATAATAACATAATATAATTATAGTAATAATATGAAAATAATAATACAATAGTAAAATAAAAATAATATAATAATAATATAATTATAATAATCATGTGACACTAATAATGTAATACTATAATAATAATATAGTATCCTATTAATAATAGAAGATATTAATAATATAGTATAACTATGAAAATAATATAATATAATAATAATATGATACAACTATGATGATAATGTCATATAATTATAATAATAATATGAAAATAATATAATAGTAATATAATAATTATATAATATCATTAATAGAAGATAACAATAATAACAAGATAACAATAATACAGTTATAACAATAATAATAATATAACTATAATAATAACATAATATAATTATAATAATAATATGAAAATAATAATATAATAGTAATATAATAACATGACACTAATAATAATCTGACAGTAATAATATAATAGAATACTAATGACAGAAGATAATAATAACAATAATAGTAATAACAACATAACAATAATACAGTTATAACAATAATAATAATATGATAGAATACTAATAACAAGATAATAATAATACTGATTAAGATGTAACAATAATACAGTTATAACAATAATAATAATATAATGATATCATAACAATAATAGAAGATA
>NW_021615785.1:0-1513 GCF_004785775.1 Grammomys surdaster
TGTGTGTGTGTGTGTGTGTGAATGTGTATATGTGGCAGCACATGGAAGACAGAGGATAATTTGTAGGGGTAGATTCCCTCCTATCATCGTATGGGTCTCAGGGATCAAACTCAGGTTGTCAGGATTGGCCGCAAGTGCTTTTTAGCCATTGAGCACTGGCCCCACTCCTGGTGGATTTTTGTGTGGTGGCCTTACATGTATATATGTTTACGTGTGTGTGTGTATGTGTGTGTGTGTGTGTGTGTGTGTGTGTGTATGTGTGTGTGTGTGTGTAGGATTAAAGTCTTTGAATGTCTTTCTGGATCCTTCTCTGCTTATTTACTGCACATGGTCTCTCAGTTGACCCCAAAGCTCCCTGGTTGGGGTACCCTAGCCTGCTAGTCTGCTGTGGCAAACTCCTCTTAGCCTTCCAGGGGTTGGGATTACAGCCAGTCTGCCTAGTACCTAAGGGTTTTGGGAATCTGAACTCTGGTCATCACACATGCATGGTAAGCGTCTCACCCACTGAGCAGACTCTCAGGTCCCAAAGGTGTCTTGTGATGTGACCGACTCCTTTACACCAGGACATCTGCCTTCCCCACCCCGGCCTCCCATAAAATTCTCATCATGCCCCAAAGCAGGCATGAGTCCATTTTCCAACAAATAGCATCCCGTGTGTACATTTTCTTTGTACACTGACACTTGGGGAGCACTTTGTCTGTCTCCATAGCTCTTGAAGTCCAAGCTGCAATGCAACCAGGAGTGGAAACATCTCCTCTAGATCCTGGTTTTCCACTCTTCCCCACAAACCCTCAGAAGTGAGATGGGCAGATTCTATCCACTGAGGCATCTGAGATCATCAAACACACATAAGCAGGAAGTGGTGCGGTGGCTGCTAGGGTACAGGGGACAGTGGGGCTTGGAGGACAGGTAGACGGACATGGCTGTTTGCTGTATGAAGCTTCAATCTTTCCTCCATCAGTTGACAATACAGCACTGTGCCCTTAAAAGGTGCTAAGTGGGTTCTCAGCGCTCTCTCTCTCTCTCTCTCTCTCTCTCTCTCTCTCTCTCTCTCTCTCTCTCTCTCTCTCTCTGTGTGTGTGTGTGTGTGTAAGAGTACTTTAATGATTTTCAAATATGCTGAGGATAAGAAGCTAAGTAAAAATTAATGCTGAAAAATCTCCACACACTGGTTTCGAATGTGGGTTCTAAGGCAAGCTAACTCAGATCTTCATGCTGGCAAGGACAATTTTTTTTTTAAATGACTGAACCATCTTCTTGATCTCATTTTGATGAGTGCTTGAGGTTCCAGGACTGGGGAGACAGACATAGGCAGAACTCTGGGGCATACTAGCCAGCCAGCCTAGCCTCTACTTGGTGAGTTCCAGACCAGTCAGAGATTTTTAAATTCAACCCAACAAAATAGACAGTGCTTGGGAAGCAACAGCCAAGGCTGAGCTCTGTCTCTCTCTGTCTGTCTCTCTCCTTCTCTCTCTGTCTCTCTCCTTCTCTCTCTGTCTCTCTCTGTCTCTCT
>NW_021615786.1:0-446 GCF_004785775.1 Grammomys surdaster
TCCACCAGCTGAATCACCATCAGGGAAAGAAGACGAGGAAAAGATAGAGTAGGAAGAGAAGAAGAAGGAGGGAGCAGGAGGAAGAGGCAGGGGATGAGGAGGAAGAGGAGGAAAGGAGATATCAGGGCACGGGTCTTGAGCTGAGGCAGGAGGATTAAAGATGTGTTGTTTTCTTCTTTCAGTGATATCGGTGAGTGAAGTGTGCTCCGTACATCTTCCAAATTCCTCAGGATAATTTATCATGTCTTAGCATAAAATTTGTATGATTTATCATGTTTTAGCATAAAATTTGTATAATTTATCATGTTCTTAGCATATTTGTATAATTTATCGTGTTTAGCATAAAATTTGCATAATTTATCATGTTTCAGCACAATGTTTGCATAATCTATCATGTTTCAGCATAATGCTTGCACGATTTATCATGCTTTAGCACAATATCTGCA
>NW_021615786.1:546-2493 GCF_004785775.1 Grammomys surdaster
ATACAGTTGCCGGATTTGGTTTTTTTAATTTAAATATAGTTAAAATAAAATATAGTTTAGTTAAGATATAGTTATGGAAAAAAAAGACGGTCCACCAGCTGAATCACCATCAGGGAAAGAAGACGAGGAAAAGATAGAGTAGGAAGAGAAGAAGAAGGAGGGAGCAGGAGGAAGAGGCAGGGGATGAGGAGGAAGAGGAGGAAAGGAGATATCAGGGCACGGGTCTTGAGCTGAGGCAGGAGGATTTTAGATGTGTTGTTTTCTTCTTTCAGTGATATCGGTGAGTGAAGTGTGCTCCGTACATCTTCCAAATTCCTCAGGATAATTTATCATGTCTTAGCATAAAATTTGTATGATTTATCATGTTTTAGCACAATATTTGTATAATTTATCATGTTTTAGCATAAAATTTGCATAATTTATCATGTTTTAGCATATTTGTATAATCTATCGTGTTTAGCATAAAATTTGCATAATCTATCATGTTTCAGCATAATATTTGCATAATTTATCATGTTTTAGCATAAAGCTTGTGTAATTTATCATGTTTCAGCATAAAATTCATATAATTTATCATGTTTCAGCATAAAATTTGTATAATTTACCATGTTTTAGCATAAAATTTGTATAATTTATGTTTCAGCATAAAATTTGCATGATCTATCATGTTTTAGCATAAAACTTGCGTAATTTATAATGTTTCAGCATAAAATTTGTGTTTCACATTGTAATGTTCCAGAAGCTGTTTCAGAAAGCGCAACCCTCTTTTCGTATTCGTGCGAAATGGTTGATTACCCGCTGCCTGACACCCCTCCTACAGGTGGAACTATACGACTGCGTCCTTTGCTTCTGAGAGGATCTGATGTATATTAAAATATTAAATATTTTAAATATTAAAATATTCTCTTGTTGTAGCAAAGACTTAACAAACGTGTGGACGCCAGAAACCTTTGACCCTTCTGCTTAAAAATGTACGAATACGGGCCTTAGACGAGGAGTTTTCATTTTCATGAAATGATGTCACCAGATTCAATACACCGTCTAATGGAAAGTCAATCCCGTATGATAATTTATCGGGAAGCAGTGCTGGGGAAATATTCAGCACGATTTGAACATTCCACCTATAGATAAGACTTTTTCACGCATTTATTTTCAGCACAGATCCTACACGTTAATCAATTGACGCTGGTTCACTTTGATTTGTAATATAATAACAACATAATATAATAAATATCATAATGTAATAAATAATATTATAGATAATAAATAACCCCTTCTGGATATCAATCAGCACTTTTTGTCATATTTTATTTATTTGGGTATCAGGAACCTTAGCTTCGGATCCTACGCTAGAGGCAGAGTATCTTGTGATCCTTTGTACGGGGTTGTGCTTCTGGCTTTAGGTCCCCGTGACTGTGTCGTTTAAAAGTTTAAATCGCTGTTAAATGATGATTGAAATCGCGGAAACGTTGAAGAACTCGATTCGAAAACCGCGCTAACCCGGAAAAAAAATCCAAATGCCCCGATCTAATTAAATGAAATTTATTTTTTTTTCTTATTATTTTTAATTCAAGTCTCATTTAAAACCGATTAGAATTTATTTAAATTTACGTATCTGTTTATTTTTAAACAAAACTCCGTTTATATTTTATTCAAGATTTACTCAAGCTTTATTTAATCTACGCAGACTGTTTATTTAGATTCTCACTCCTTCACATAGTCGTATAAGCCTTGGCTTCGATCTCCAATTCCAGGGGATCCTGCAGCCTCACGCAGGCAGACACCAGTGCACATAAAATAATAACAAAGTAATAAAAAATTTACAAAGCTTCCGTGCTTAGACGTGTGACATTAGTGCGCAGTCAGATTCCCTTTGAGATATTAAAGAGAAATTTGACGAGTTTGGCTCTTAATTAAATAAAAAAACAAAGTATTAAAAAAAAGTAC
>NW_021615786.1:2503-2824 GCF_004785775.1 Grammomys surdaster
AAAAAACAAAGTATTAAAAAAAAGTACAGCTTGAAAGCGAAGTTTGTAAAGTATTTAAATTCTTTTTCTCGAAAGTCAACTTTGGTATAAAAGCCGGATATTATTAAAGAGAAATTTGACGGGTTTGGCTATTAATTAAATAAAAAAACAAAGTATAAAAAAAAAGAACAACTTGAAAGCGAAGTTTGTAAAGTATTTAAATTTTTTTTTTTCTTTAATCCTGACGATTTTTAACACGTATGTGTAGGAACGTCATGGAAAGGCAGTAACCGGGGATACGTGTCCGGTTATAAATGAATTATCAGCACGCATCTTTTATGA
>NW_021615787.1:0-1817 GCF_004785775.1 Grammomys surdaster
AGTCCATGCTGGCCTCAAACTAGCTATCTATCTGAGTCTGTCCTTGAACTCCTCATTCTCTTGCCTCTACCTCCCAAATACAGGCTTTACACTATCATGTCTGGCTTTAGAGTAGTGATTTATATAAACTTAGTTATTTTTTTCCTCATCAAAAGATACTACCAGACAGTAAAAGGATAAACCATAACCTAGCAGAAAATATCTATACTACATATATCTGACAAAGGAAACATCTATAATGCATGAAGAACCCTTACAACTCCTCAGTAATCAAAGTTTCAACATTTTTTAAGATTTATTTTATGTGTATGAATATTTTGATTGTGTGTATCTGAGTGCTACATACATGTAGTGCTCTCAGAGGCCAGAAGAGGGAGTCAGATCCCCTGAACCTGAAGTTACAGATGGCTTTAAGCCACCTGTTGCATGCTGGAAACTGAACCTGAGATCTCTGTGAGATCAGCCAATTCTCATAACCACTGAGAGCTATCACTCCAGCCCCTCAACTTTTAAAAGAGGAATAGAAAGGAACATTTCACAAAAGATAACATTTATTAATAGATAATATCTAGCAATAAAAAGTGACAGAAGCCATCTAGGAAAGGCTATGGCAAGCAAGTGAGTTTCTGGACCCAACGTATAGCATGGTTGCAATGGTTGTACTCCAGAGAGGCACAGCCTCAGAGACTTCCTTCCAGGATTGCTTCGCACAGCTGATATGCCTTTTCTGCCACTAATATTTAGCCTAATGATTCCTGATCCAAGGGTGAAGATACAGGTGTGCAGTATAATAAAGCAAGGCCATGTGGAACTGTTGCTTTGAACTTATAATGAGCTTATGGGCTGAAACACTGCTTTGAACTTAGAATCAACATCCTTCTGTGACTCCCCTTTTATGTAACATTCTATCTATAAAGTAATTTTATAAAGAATTTCTGTCTAAGAAGGCATAAAAAAGCTGAGAGAAAATATAAAGTGTGGCTGTTGGACTCTATTGCATCCATCAAATAAATAAATACATGTCTATCTATATATATGTACATGCATACATATGTGGATATACATATATACATATACATGCATATGCACTTGTGAAATTGATGAAACAGGTGGCAGGTGGTCAGGACCAGCCAGTCAGTGTGTGTGTGTGTGTGTGTGTGTGTGTGTGTGTGTGTGTGTGTGTGTACTTGATTTTCTTTCTTTCCTTTCCTTTTCCTTTTTCTTTCCTCTGTGAAATTACCACAAGTCATCAGCTTTGACTCTAGAACAGTAAAAGGTAAATTACCAGAAGCTGTCAGCTTCTGGTGCTCAGAACAGTACAAGAGAGTTACAAGGCCAGAGGTCATCAAACTTTGACCTTCATTTGTCACTGTGTCCCATCTCAGTTCCTGACCCTGACATGGCTGGCTCCCACCAAAAAAGGATTAAATGCTTGCATACAGAACAACATGGATAAATATCAAAAAGATTATGTTTTAGTGACTATGCCAGGCCCCCAAAATAGAGAATGATTTTATTTATATGACATTCTAGAACAGTCTAAAATAGGTATGATGCACTGTGTATGAAGACTGTAGATCATATGGTGATTCGACGGCACAAGGTACCGTTTGGTGTGATGACAATATTCATTATTGATTTACGTGCCTTTCTAAGAGCTAAGCACGTGTCAGGTCACATCCAACTCATATTCTGTACATTTGGGTTTAGTTATACCTCAGTTTTGTTTGCTTGCCTTTTTGTTTGTTTGGTTGGTTGATTTTGGTTTTTAAGACAGGGTTTCTTTGTGTAACCATGGCTGTCCTGGAACCAACTCT
>NW_021615788.1:0-5339 GCF_004785775.1 Grammomys surdaster
TAGCCTAGTCATCACTTAAGGATTTTATGATAAAACTCTTGGCTTTTTTTTTTTAATTTTGAACTCATTTGGTGAAATGTGGAGACAAGTTTTCATAAAACTCACTGATATACCAAAAAATGTATTGTCTCCTATCAAATGTTATCTTTGTGTATGATATTTATCCATGTAAATTATTCATTAGAGAGTTTTGCAGTGTAGAAATATTTCCACTGAGAGAATAATCTCTAAGAAATGTACAGTTGTTTCCTTGGGTCCATTTAAAAGATCACATTGATATATCTAAGCATAATGAAATGTAAGAAACTTTACCTGCAGACAGCCAATGAATACTCCTTTGGGTTCTGCCATTTTCTTTTCTTTTCTTTTCTTTTCTTTTCTTTTTTGTTTTTTGTTTTTTGTTTTTTTCGAGACAGGGTTTCTCTGTGTAGTCCTGGCTGTCCTGGAACTCACTCTCTAGACCAGGCTGGCCTCAAACTCAGAAATCCTCCTGCCTCTGCCTCCCAAGTGCTGAGATTAAAGGCGTGCGCCCAGGGGTTCTGCCATTTTCTGAGACTCTACTTGTTGAAGAATAAGTTCATGGTAGGTGTGGGTCACAGCATACACAGCATTATACAAATTGTAACCTTCTTCACTCAGAACCATGTCATATTTGTGCAGTGCCAACCATTCCAATGTGTTGTTGAATGTAAAAGGATTCATTTTATTGCTGATCTTAGAGATTGAACAATTAAAATAATTCTACCCCAGTATAGACTTAGAAATGGTTACTGGGTATTTATCAGTGTTTTTTTTTTCATAAAATTTTTAAATTTAACAACTTTGTGGTATGCAAAAGTGACAGTCCCATAGAAAAAATCAAGGCTGACATCTTTTTTATTTGTGATGATATCCCATTGTGAGGTTGTGATCCAGATTCTCTGTGCACCTAAATATGCCCATTTTCTAAAGCTGACTTCTAGGGTAGAGTTCATTTCACCATAAATGATAACAACCCTTGCTGTTGGTGTCATAATTTGTTTATCATATATCTTAGCCTTTGTCGTGTATATCTGCGTGTTTTCTGGGATCACATTAACAAAAGCTAAACAGATCCCATTCCTTTGCATTTCTTCTTTTGAGTCTGATAGAAACTGAATACCGGGGTCATCATCTGAGATGACCAGTCCAATCCAAGTCCATCTAAAATGAAGCATCAAGGAGATCATGGCATGGAACAAACATATGTCCTTGATGGCTACCTGATGGATATAGGGCAACTGGTCATTGTCACTTAGGTTAAGACTAAATGGTCCAAAGTAACCTAAAGGATGCAGAAGAGAGGATGAAACATGCCATGAAGAATATGATTGCTAGAATGTTTGAATTTATATACAGGTAATGTTATTCACCTTTCAAATCTCCTACTAAAGTTATTAAGATTATACTGTAAATATTATGTATGTGCCCTTTCCAGTCTTGAACAGTCTGAACAGACCTTGTCTGCCACACAGGAGCTTAACATCTAGGTGAGTCCAAGTGCTTTGTTTACACTTCCTGCAAGAACTTTGAAGAAGAGACTATCGGCTGATTCTGCCTTGCAGCTGAAACAAAGGATGGGCTCTGTTGGGTTTTCTGTATATATACAAGAACTGAATATTAAACTTTGAGCCTTGATCAGAAAATTTTGTCTTGGCTTCATGCTTCTCTCGCCTCTCCATCCTTCATTTTTTTTCTTCATTTCCAGCCCAGCTTTCAGGTGGACACAGTTTGTCCGTGACCACAGGTGGCTACAAAATATTATTTCTATTAGATTCTAGACTATTCCTGACAAGTCTGAATGTCCTAGAAAACAGTTTTGCCTGTTTGTCCAATACATCTATGATTTCATTATTTATATATATATCACACACAAACACACACACACACACACACACACACACACACACACACACGGTGTGTGTGAATAGTAGTAGTTCACTCATAAATGCATGCTGTCCAAGTTTTTTTTGTAGGCACATGTAAATGGAATTTAAAAGTTGTTAACTCTGGCTAGAGAGACGGCTCAGTGGTTAAGAGCACTGACTCATCTTCCAGAGGTCCTGACTTCAATTCCCAGCAACCACATGTTGGCTCACAACCATCTGTAATGGGATCTCATGCCTTCTTCTGGTCTGTCCAAAGATAATGACAATGTACTCACATACATTAATTAAACAAATCATTAAAAAGTTGTTAACTCATCCAGTGTCATACATTTTTACTTTTGTGGTCCTAGAATGAATGGACAGTTTTAAGGATGTTTTCCATGACGGTCCTGTGAGGTCTATGTAACACTGTTCATTAAATCCACAGACATAATTAATAAATTCTAAACTACTGTTTTTTTGTGAATATATTTTATCCAGAACTCCTAATGTATCTTCACACAGGCCATCAATGATAGAGAATATCAAAGACATGTTAGGTAAAAGATAAGCATTCTTGTTGATTTCATCAGTAGCAAAAAACATTACCAGAAAAACCTCATATCTTCTTTCTGGTACTCTGAAACGTGGCATAATGATGATTAAGTGAGATGTTTGAAACATAAAATTCAGTTGGAGTAAAGTTTGTAATATGAGACATGCTAAATTTCTGTCTAAATGTCTTGAAATAAGCCTCATCAATCAGAGATCTTTAGAGCTCTATATTTAAGAATTTGTAGATGTGGGGCACTATGATATGGTAAGTTTTGCATTCATGAAAATCAAAAAAGATTGTTTTTAATATCTGAATGCTATCCTTGAACTAGATTACAGTCTTATTTAATAACACTGCTATAAAACAACCTTGGAGTTGTAATTCCACAGATACATAAAAAATCTTGGCTTAAGCCACATATGAAATACATAATAAACTTCCCTTAAAATTTTTTATTATTTAAATGCATTTTATACAGCAAACATCTTAATAATAGATAAAGGTAAGAAAGGACATGCCATACACATCAAAAGAATAATCTACCAAGAAGAACTCTCAACTCTGAATATCTATGCTCCAAATGCAAGGGCACCAGCATTCATAAAAGAAACTTTACTAAAGCAGTGCAAAGAGGAAATCTCATGCCTCTGAATGCCTTCCAAATACACCTAAGAGGAGTAGATGGCAGGAAATAATCAAACTCAGGGCTGAAATCAACCATGTAGAAACAAAAAGAACTATACAAAGAATCAACACTACCAGGTTCTTTGAGAAAATCAATCTTTCATTCTTTCCTCCTTTCTTTCTTTCCTTTCTTTCTTTTTTCTTTCTTTCTTTCTTTCTTTCTTTCTTTCTTCCTTCCTTCCTTCCTTCCTTCCTTCCTTCCTTCCTTCTTTCTTTCTTTAAATCAAATTTAGTCTAATAGATGTCAAACTGAAAAAGAAAACTTCAGTTGAGAAACTGTCTCCATCAGATTTCTAGTAGGCAAAAGATCATTGAGTATTTTCTTGACTGATGATTTACTATTGCAAGTGTCATCCCTGAACAGCTGGAATAAGAAATCAATCTGTACAAGATAATAATTCTGTTCCTTCATGACCTCTTCTTCAGTAGCCTGCCTCCAAGTTCATGTTTGATTTCTTGTCCTGACTATCATTTGTAGTGTACTGTAGATACAAGATGAAATAAACTTTCCTCTCCAAAAAAAGAACATGCTAATTTCAAACACAGTGAGAAAAATTATCAGTAATATTTCCATGATGTTTGTAGAACATAATTTTAATATTTTCAACTATTAATGTTCAAAAACCAGAATAATTATTTTAAGATATATTTCATTTAAATGTATATATCCATTTCAAAATATACAAAATGATACAATATACCACATAACTACAATACTATCCTTTAGGCTCTTTTACACATCAATTTAACGTTAACCTTTAGTGTACTGTTACTATGTTAATTTCATAAAAATGGTATCAGTTTTCTTTTAACACCTCAGTCTCCCTATTCTTTGAGATCCTTTAAGTGTTGTGTGAGCACAGAGATCTCTCCAAATGTGTTCATCTGCCCCAGCACAGTTGGCAGTTCATTTGTTACTATTAGCAATTGTCTCTCATCAGGAGTAAAAATACCAAACATGCCCATTTGCTGAAATTTGGATTTTTCAATTGAGAGTTTGGATCTATATTTTTCTTTCTAAAAAAAAAAGTGAAAAGTGTATTGACACAGTTCATATATTTGTAATATTAAACCTTATTATGGCTTATAAAAAAGGGGTCACCAAAGAGAATTTCCATATTTTTCCAATGAGGTGTGGGATAATACAGGACACATCAGAAATGAAATTCCTAATGACCTAACATAGACGTGTGATAATGTGAAGCTACCATCACTATCAAAGCGTATAGAGTGTACAGGGGCTAACATTTGGAAAACTAATCTTTAAAATCCCAAAGACATAAAAATTGAATAACAGATGGGATGAGAGTGAGAGACATGAAAGCACAGGAAACCTTGGTTCATGAAAAAAAGAAGTCCCAGGCACATTGATTAGCTTAAAGGTGAGTGATTTCAACACTCCTTCCCATGTTATTAAACATAATTCACATAGTTGGGTTTAATGCCTTTTTGTTTGACTATTTGTGTTTATTGTCTTGTGTGTTTCTTGACTATTTGCATCTATTATATTGCTAGACCCTCAACCTAGAACTGACCTTAATACCTGCATGTAATTAAAATGGTATAAAAGCATAAAGGAGGAGGGGGGATGGGATGGGCATTCTAGGGAGGGGAAATGGGGAAAGGGGTTGACATCTGTATTGTAAATAAAAAAAGATAATCCAATAAAAACTTTTTAAAAAAGGAAAGTTCATAACACTAAGTGGCTCCATTAAGAAATTAGAAAATTCTGATACCTGCAATTTAAAATTAAATGGAGGAAGGCTATCCTATAAGAAAACCAGAAGTCTCAACTAACCCCTGAGATCTCTCAGAGACTGAAACACCAACTAGGCACCATACAACAGCTGGTCTGAGGCCCCCCTACATATATGCAGCAGAGAACTGCCAGGTCTGGCCCCAGTGACAGAAGATGCACCTAAGCTTCAAGAGACTTTAGGCCCTAGGGAGTAGAGTGACCTCGTGGGGGGTGGAACTTCCCTTGGAGACAGGGGATGAAGAATGGGATGAGGAACTGTGGGAGGGTAGATTGAGAGGGGGATAATGACTGGACTGTAAAATATAAAAGTAATTGTAAAAAGGTGAAAAAATAGAAAAAATTAAATAGACATCATCTAGCAAATGGAAAGAAAATTAAAGCAATTCCACTACTGTCAGGGAGAAGACAAGATTGCCAATTCTCCTTTTGTTTATTCAATATAGTACTTGAAGTT
>NW_021615789.1:0-1226 GCF_004785775.1 Grammomys surdaster
CATATGAAACAATGTAGTATGCATGACCGGATGGTACAAGTGTTTATGCTTTAAACCAAACAGACGTCCTAACTGAAATGTGACATGTAACATGATTTCAATGTGTATCAGCTCTGTTTTACTTGCCTTTACCTATGGAAGTACGAATGCTTTGCAATGCCTGTATCTTTACTGGAGGTTTGTTCAATATATTGTACAGTGATTTACTGCTGGAATCTAGGAACTTTCTTGGACATGCCATATGAATCAATGTAGTATACATGAACGGATGGTACAAGTGTATATGCTTTAATCCAAACACACTTTGTTAATGAAATGTCACATGTAACATGATTTCAATTTTGTAAGCGGTGTTGTACTTGCCTTTATCTCTGGAAGTATGAATGCTTTCCAATGCGCGTATCTTTACTGTAGGTTTATTCAATACGTTGTATAGTGATTTTCTGCTGGAATCTAGCAACTTTCTTGGACATACCATAAGAAACAATTAAATATTCATGGCCGGATGGTACAAGGGTTTATGCTTCAAAGCAAACACACATCCTAACTGAAATGTGACAAGTAAAATGATTTCATTGATTTCAGTGGTGTTGTACTTGGCATTACCCCTGGAAGTACGAATGCTTTGTAATGCAAGTATCTTTACACAAGGCTTTTTCAATACGTTGTATAGTGCTTTTCTGCTGGAATCTATCAACTTACTTGGACCTGCCATATGAAACAATGAAACATACATGGCCACACGGTAAAAGTGTTTATGCTTTAAAGCAAACACAAGTCCTAATTGAAAAGTCACATATAACATATTTTAAGTCTTTGCAGCTGTATTCTACTAGCCTTTAGCTCTGGAAGTATGAATGCATTGCAATGCCTTTTAGAGTAGTTTTGTTTAAATTGTTGTATTGTGCTTTTCTGCTGGAAACTTTCAACTTACTTGGACATGCCATATGAAACAATGAATTACATGAGACAGGAGGATACAAGTGTTTATGCTTTAAAGTAAACAAATGTCCCACACAAAATGTCACATGTTTCATGATTTAAGTGTTTTCAGTGGTGTTGTAATTGCCTTTAGCTCTGGAAGTACAAATGCTTTGCAATGCCCGTACCTTTACTGGAGATTTGTTCAATACATTGTACAGTGCTTTTCTGCTGGAATCTAGCAACTTACTTGGACATGCCATATGAATCAATGTAGTATACATGAACGGATGGTACAAGTGTAT
>NW_021615790.1:0-1946 GCF_004785775.1 Grammomys surdaster
ATAGAATGAAAAGCAAAAATAAATGGTAAAAATTGAGATAAATATAGAAAAAATTGTTAAAAAAATAAAAAAAAATTGGAAAAATTTTGGTTCACGTGAAGAGGAATATAGAAAAAAATGTTTGAAAATATTGAACATTTTGTAGAATAATCCCCCCACAAAATTCAAGATTGACATAGATAAATTCATTAGAAAATTGAAACTGATTCAAGAAAAATTATAGAAGAAATTGAACATTTGCATGGAAAAACATTTCATAAATTAAAGATATTTTTTTAAAAGTCAGTGAAAAGAAATATAGAAAAATTTATGGAAATATCGAAACTGTATCTAGAAATATTCCTAAAAAATTCAAGATTGACATGGAAATATTCAATAGAAAATTGGTGATGATTTAAAAAAATTCAGAAGAAATTGACTATTTGCATGTAAAAATGCTTTAAAAAATTGAAGACTTTTTAAAAAATAGTAATAAAAATTACAATAAATATGAAAAAATATTGAAAAAATATAAAATATTTTTGAAAACATTTTGGTTAAAATGAATACAAATATAGAAAAAAGTATGAAAATATTGAAACTGTAAGACAATATTTCAAAAAATTAAAGATTTACAGGGAAAATACATTAGAAAATTGAAGATGATTTAAGAAAACCTGCAGGTTAAATTGAATATTTGCATGTAAAAATGCTTATAAAATTGAAGACATTGTCTTTAAAATTAGTGATTAAAATTAAGGTAAATATAGAAAAAATCTTGAAAAAATATAAAACATTTGTGGAAAAATTTTGGATAAAATGAATATAAATATAGAAAAAAGTATGAAAATATTAAAAGTGTTTCCAAAATACACTAAAAAATTAAAGTTTGACATGAAAAATTTCATTAGAAAATTGATGATGATTTGCAAAAAATTTCTGAAGAAATAGAATATTTGGATGGAAAAATATTTGATAAAATTAAAAACATTGTTTTAAAAGTTAGTGACAAAAATTAAGATAAACAAAAATGTTCTTGAAAACATATAAAACATTTGCAGAAAAAAATTTGCTTAAAATATTGAAACTTTGTAGAAAAACCTCTTCAATGTTCAATATGGATATCGAAGATTTCATTCGAAAATTGAAGCTGATCTAAGAAAAATTTCAGAAGAAATTGAACATGTTTTACAACCATGATGTCATACCCATAACATCACACCCGTTATGTCACACCTGTGATGTCACACCTGTGATGTCATATCCATGATATCATTGACATGAATCATACCCATGATGTCATATTCGAGATTTAACACCAATGATGTCATGCTCATGATGTCATACACATGGTGTCACACCTGGAATGTTACACTCATGATGTAACACTCATGATGTCATACACTTGATGTCATATTAATGATGTCACACCCATTTCATACCCATAATGTCAAACCATTATGTCACACCTAGGATGTTACACCTGCGATGTCACTCCCATGATGTCACATTCATGATATTGTACCTGTGATGTCACATCATGATGTCATACCTGTGATTTCACGCCTGTGATTCACATACATATCACACTAGTGATGTCACACTCATGATTTGACACCCATGATTTCATTCCCATGATATCATACAGATGATTCATTCCCATGTCATACCCATGTCATAGCCTTGTTGTCACACCTGTGATGTCACATCCACGATGTTGCACCTATGGTGTAACATCCTTGATGTCATACCCATGATTAATAACCATATCAAACCCATATCATATGCTTGATGTCATACTCGTGATATCACACCTGTGCTGTCATATCTATGTTTTTTGCGCATGAATCATACTCATGATCTCTTACCTGTGATGTCACACCCATGATGTCACACCCATGATGGCACACCCATGATGTTACACCCGTGATTCATCACCATGTCATTTCCACGTCATAGCCATGATG
>NW_021615791.1:0-408 GCF_004785775.1 Grammomys surdaster
GATTTAAAACAGTTTTTCCTGATAAAATTGAAGATTTACTTGGCAAAAAATTGATAAAACTGAAAACACTGTGGAAAAAGCTAGTGAAAAATATTGAAAACTTGAAGAAAAATTAAAAAGCTAATGATAAACTATAATCAAACGGAAGAGAAATTAAAGAAAGTTATGAACAAGAAGAATTTTGAATTTAAAAGTCATAAAAAAAAGAAAATTGATAAGGAGACCATTTGATTTGTAAACGAATGTGATTTAAAACAGTTTTTCCTGATAATATTGGACATTTACTTGGCAAAAATTCAAAAAATTGAAAACACTGTGGAAAAATCAAACAAAAGAAATATCAAGCTGGGGAATTCATGTGGAGGTCAGAGTGAAAGCAGGAGTGAGTGGAAGCAACAGAAGGAGTCA
>NW_021615791.1:508-1026 GCF_004785775.1 Grammomys surdaster
ACAGGACATTGTGGGAGGGGAAGGGACTCACTTTCTCATCCCTTGGGTACAGAAACCAATTATCTTTGACTGCCGCTCTCGACCACGGAATGTCCCGGTCATCACTGGTAGCCAAGACCTACAGAAGGTCAACATCACACTGCGCATCCTCTTCCGGCCAGTGGCCAGCCAGCTCCCTCGTATCTACACCAGCATCTGCGACGACTGTGATGAGCGGGTGCTGCTGTCTATCACCACAGAGATCCTCAAGTCCGTGGTGGCTCGGTTTGATGCTGGAGAATTGATTACCCAGCGAGAGCTGGTCTCCAGGCAGGTGAGCGATGACCTCACAGAGCGAGCAGCAACAATTGGGCTCATCCTGGATGACGTGTCCCTGACACATCTGACCTTCGGGAAGGAGTTCCCAGAGGCAGTAGAAGCCAAGCAGGTGGCTCAGCAGGAAGCAGAGAGAGCCAGATTCGTGGTGGAAAAGGCTGAGCAGCAGAAGAAGGCAGCCATCATCTCTGCTGAGTGTGACT
>NW_021615792.1:0-1518 GCF_004785775.1 Grammomys surdaster
CTCCTTTACAAATCAAATGTTCTCCTTATCAATTTTCTATTTTTTTTGAAATTTCAATACAATTTTCTCCTTTTCCGTAATTTGCTTTGATTTCAGAAATAAATGAACATGAATAATAAACAGTCATATGGCCTAGTTAATAGGAAATTAGAAATAAATAAAGTTGAAATATAAATAGGCATCAGACCTACATAAGACTACATCAGAAATAAATGAACAGAAATAATCAATATTCACCATTCATGGATAATAGAAAATCAGAAATAAATTTACATGAATAATCAATAGTCATCTTTCATAGTTTATACTAAATCAGAAACATATAAAGCTGAAATATCAATAGTCGTCAGTCATAGAATATAGTAAGTCTGAAACAAATGTTCATGAATAACCAATAGTCATCAGTCATAGCTAATAGGAAATAAGAAATAAAGCTGAAATATAAATACTCATCAGATATAGACAATAGTAAGTCAGAAATAAATCAACCGAAATAATCCATATTCAACAATCGTTGATAATAGTAAATCAGAAAAATATGTACATGAATAATCAATATTTCCATTCGTGGATATTGGTAAATCTGAAAAAAAAAAGAATATGAGTAATCAACATTCCTCTGTCATAATTTATAAGAAATCAGAAATAAATAAAGCTGAAATATCAATAGTCATCAGTCATGGATAATAGTAAGGCAGAATAAATGAACAGGAATAATCAATATTAACCATACATGGATAATAGCTAATCAGAAATAAATGAACATGAATAATCAATAGTAATCAGTAATAGTTCTAGGGAAATCAGATAAATAAAGGTGAAGTATCAATAGTCATCAGTCATAGATAATAGTAGATCAGAAATAAATTAACATGAATAATAAATATTCAGCATGTTTGGATAAAATTAAATAAGAAAAAAATAAACTTGAATAATCAATATTCATCAGTCATTGACAATAATAAACCAGAAATATATAAAGCTGAAATATTAATTGTCATCAGTCATAGATAATAGTAAGGGAGAAATAAAAGAACAGGAATAATCAAAATTCCCCATTTGTGGATAATAATAAATCTGAAATAAGTGAACATGAATAATCAATAGTCATCAGTCATAGTTCATGGGAAGTCAGAAATAAATAAACCTGAATTATCAATAGTCATCAGTCATAGACAATAGTAAGGGAGAAATAAAAGAACAGGAATAATCAATATTCACTATTCATGGATGATAGTAAATCAGAAATAAATGAAGATGAAAAACCACTAGTCATCAGTCATATTTAATAGAAAAACAGAAATAAAGATGAAATATCAATAGTCATCAGTCATAGATAATAGTAAGTCAGAAATTAAGGAACATCAATAATCAGTATTCAATATTCATTGATAATAGTAAGTCAGAAATAAATGAACATGAATAACCAATATTCAACATTCGTGGATAACAGTAAATCAGAAATAAATGAACATGAATAATCAAGTCTCACCATTCGTATATAATGGTAAATCTGAA
>NW_021615793.1:0-5719 GCF_004785775.1 Grammomys surdaster
TTAAGGTTATATTGATATATTATATCCTATTATATAGTGTGTCATATGCATAATATTATACCATATTTTATATGTATGGTACTATATATTATACTATATACAATACCATATAATATAATCATATCAAAATATAATATTGATCATCATTATAAATGATATAATCAATATACATTTGATTATATCAATGTATAATATTGACCAGGTAATAATTATTAACATATTACGAGTCAATATTATATTCATATACTATATTGTTATAAAATATACATTATATTATATAGGCTATAGAATATACATATAGATATTAATAGATGTGTATTCATATCAATCGATTATAATATTGCTGCCATGGCTCACTATCTGCTCGCCTGCTATAGGGGAGTGTGGATTCTCTTCCTGTGTCAGTTGTGGAAGACGTCCACCTTACCAGAGATACCTCGTGATGTCATGTCCATGATGTCACATCGTGATGTCACACCCATGATGTCATAACCATAATATCACAGCGTGATGTCACAGCGTGATGTCATACCCATGATGTCACAGCGTGATGTCATGTCCGTGATGTCACATCCGTGCTGTCACAGCGTGATGTCATACTCATGATGTCACAGCATGATGTCACACCCGTGATGTCATACCCATGATGTCACAGCATGATGTCATGTCCGTGATGTCATAGCCATGATGTCATAGCCATGATGTCACACCCGTGATTCCACACTTGTGATTTCACATCCCTCATGCCACACCCGTGATGTCGCACCCGTGATTTCACACACACGTGATGCACGCGATGTCACCCCCACGATTCCACACCCGCGATTTCACTCCTGTAGTGTCACAACCATGTCAGACCCGTGATGCCATACCCATGATTCATTCTCATGTCACGTCCGTGACGTCACACGCTCGATGTCACGCTCACGACGTCATGCCCATGAGGTGACACACGATCACCATCCCAGTCAAGAAAACAAAGAATAAAATTTGATGAATAAAATGATAACAGGAATAATAATAATAAATAGAGTGAACCCTGACCTGTAGCTAATAGAGTATTGATCACAGATATTGATCATCAGTGGTGGATGCTGGATCAGTATTCGCAGTTATTTGTGAATAATTGTCAATTGATTATTCACTATTTATCTTTTTATTTTCTGTATTAACAAAAGCAATCAAATTCAATGAGAAGTCACACAAGAAGACGGTCATATATGAACACCCAATGTATAGACGCGGTCCTATGGCTGAAGCTTATCTTATTATCAACTGAAACTGTGTAACGGCCACGAAGAAATTCAATATATTCTCATTTACTATTGGATAATATAATAGCTTAAAATAATATATTAATTTTGCTATATAATGAATTAATATATAATAGTATATAGTATAATATGGTAAAATATGATAAATTTTACCTAGTCTTATTTATTATTCGATACTTTATTGACATTTCATTTACCTTTACTTTTCGGAAAAAAGTTAAGATCTGAATATGTATGATTGCCATGAACAAATTTAATATATTGTTTTTTTATTGGATAATATATAGAATGTATCATAATAGTATATGAATATTAGCATATAATATATATTTTATATATATTAATATAATATACAATATCATTATATTATATATTACTTTTTGTATTATATATTATTATATTATATATTAACTATTATATAATATATATAAATACATATTATATATAAGTATATAATATATTTTATGGTATATAAAATATATAATATAATACACATTATAAATTATATATAATTATTAATATATCATAATACATTAATAATATATAATAATATATAATAATATATAATAATAAATAATAATATAATAATGTTATAATAACAAAATATATATTATATATAAATATATTAATATATTAATAGAGTAAAATAACAATCTTAAAATGAATCATTGCCATGAACAAATTTAATATATCCTTTTTTAAATTGTATAATACACTCTATACAATAGAGCATACTGATATATTAATATTAGCATATAACATATTAATTTATAATAATGTAATATTAAATATACTATGATATATTTAATATAATATGATATTTTCATTTATTATTGGATATTTTATTTACGTTACATTTACAATTTAAAAAAAATTCAACCTGAAAACCTATAATGGCCAATACGAATATATTTTATTTATTATTGGATAATATTATGCAAATGCTATACACTATAATAATGCATTAATATTAATGTTAATATTTTATTATATAATAATATTAAATATAATATGATATGACATAAGTTAAAATATCCTTATCTATCAATTATTGGATATTATATTTACATTACATTTACATATCAGTAACAAATTTTCATCTGAAAATGAGTAATGGCAATGAAGAAATTCAATATGTCTTTTTTTATTATTGGAGAGTTCAATAACATTTCACATATTGTGCCTATATGATTATTTAAACATAAGGGATGGAGATTTTCACCATTGGAAGAGAGGCAGAACTTCACGCAATTGGAACTCTTCTCAATCTGTTGTGTTTATTTTTCATATTGATTATATTGGTTATGTGGATTACATTGTTTATATTGATTATTTTTATATTGATTTTACTTCAGCTTTTAGCATTGACCTGGGTTCCATTAGATTATTGTGTCTGAGAAACCTGATTTCCAAATGAGAGAAATACAGGAAGTGAATTCAAGATGGAGGCAGCTGGGGAATATATGGGTATAAAATATAATATGTAAAAGTATAACCCATAAGTATGATAGGAGTAAGGAATATATTATCGATAAATGTGACTGAAAGCTGTAATCAATATATGTTATATATGATAATTACATATGTAAAATATATGATATATAAATAATGTATATTTATATAGGATTATATAATGTGTTTATAATATATGCATATGTATATATTTATTTTTATATATTTGTAAATATATGTTATATATTTATATCTAACTTATAAAAATATGTACTTATGTACATAATTACAATATATGATATATTTTCATATGTAATATAAATATATATGTTTACTGATATATATCAATAAATGTGAAATAACATATGAGTAACGAATCTATTATCGATAAGTATTGAGTTTTTTTAGGTTGGGACCATTCACCTAAGCCATTTTGATAAGCAAGTATGTTCATTATATATATATATATATATATTTATATATATATATATATATATGTGAAATATTATTTCTTCATAATATAACATATACTATAAAACTTATAAAACTATAATTAGTATATATTTTATGAGGAAAGAATATATTGTCAGTAAATATTAGTGAAAAACTATAATTATTACATATTATGCATATTAATTATATATACACATAATATGTAGTATACATTCATAATATATGTTCATTTATGTTTATATTACATTCATGCCTATTATCTATTATAATCAATACATTTACATATATTTATATACAATCAATATAATATACATATACGATATATAATATACATTTATATGTATGAAACATAAATTTATATATAGATACTGGTCAATAATAAATTCGTTACTCATTGTAACGAATTTATTATTGAGCAATATTGATTTAATTTTTTAGGTGGTGCTATTCACATAAGACAATTTGATAAGCATGTATGTTATTTCATATATTTATATATATGTGTACATATATATGTGTGTGTGTGTGTGTGTGTGTGTGAAATATTATTTCCTTAGAGTATAATATATAATATATTGTTGCCAAAGTATAATCAGTTGATATTATTGGAGTCAGGAATATATTATCACTGAACGTGAAATTTTACTTCTTCAGATCTTCTATCTGATGAAAGAACAGTGTGAAAAGTTAAAAAATAAGATGATGGTTTATGATTTTATGCGTCATGGCAGACATTGACATAAAAATTATTTAAAATTATTTAATTCTATTTAAAATTATTTAAAAATTATTTTTAAATTATTTAGAAATACATTTTGAAGTTAAGGTGCAAAATAAAATTAAGATTATTTGAAATTATTTAAATATAATTTTAAACCACATTTAGAAATTAACGTCCTAAATTTGGGTGAAAAGGAACAAAGAAACGAACATTCTGACGTTAGACTATTTCATATAACACGTGTATTCTGATGATAGATTATTTTATATTACAGGTGAATTCTGATGTGTGCTTGAAAAAGTACGCTATTCTTGGATATCACGTTTTATTGATTAGACGTTCAAAAGCGATAAGAAAGGATGCCACCCACCTAAGCCAAACTGATAAGCATGTATGTTGTTTCATATATGTATATATATGCAAAATATTATTTCTTCAGAGTATAATATATAATTTATAAAACTGCAAACATTATGTATTATATGAAAAGTCTCTTATCAATATATGTGAATGAAAAGTATGAGTACATATTATACATATTAATTAAATGTATAATACATATGAGATATATTTACAATATATATTTATATATATATTACATAATATTACATTGTATATTATGCAATATGTATTATATATGTTGTATATGTATATATATAGAATATATATGTAGTATATGTAATATATAATGTTACATTATATATTATATATTACATAATATTACATTATATATACATATGTATACATATATACACATATATATACATAATATTACATTATATATACAGAGAACCAGTTTCTAAGCCACCCTTCTTCTTGTTCTCACTGTTTCTCTTGTCATTTTAATCTCTCTCTAATGTTGGTTATACTTTCTCTAACTACCCCGGCGTGGTCAGTATAAGACAGCATTCCTCCTTGAGGGCAGCACAGAGTCCCCCTTTGCTCAAGGAAATGCAGATCCAGCTCCCTGTGTTTTGGGGGGAGCCTTTCAGACAACGAAATGAGGAATTATTCCAGATTAGTGATACCAGGTTTTAGCTGTTCCATGTACTTGTCAATGGCCCCTTGAAGTTCTTAGGAGTGCAAGCCTCCGGGCCAGAATCAGGATTAGATCCTCCCACAGCAAACACCATGGGTGGCCCCTTTTTATCTGGTAAAGATAAAAGGAGGGAATTCTCAGGGAAATCTCACTTCCCTGGATGTCAATTGTTATTTATCTATAATTGGTCTGGCTTTGTGGAAGTGTCTATTTGTTTTACTAATCTTTCTGGCAGGCATCAAGCCATACCTTCTTGGAATAAAAAAGATATATCAAGTCTCAGCCCCATATGAGAATTAGGTCTGGGTAATTCATTTTTCTATTTTGTTAGGAATATTCATCAATCGTTGATAAAAATAAATCAGAAATAAATGAACATGAATAATCCATATTCACCATTGGTGGATAATGGTAAATCTGAAAAAAATGAACGTGAATAATCAATAGTCATCATTCATAGTTGAAAGGAAATCAGAAATAAATAAAGCTGAAATATCAATAGTCATCAGTCATAGATAAGAGTAAGTCAGAAATAAATGAAGAGGAATACTCAATATTCATAATCCTGTATAATAGTAAATCAGATATAAATGAACATGAATAATCAATTGTCATTAGTCATAGTTAATTGTAAACCAGAAAAAAAATTTTGAAATATCAATAGTCATCCGTCATAGATAATAGTAAGTCAAAAATAAATGAACAGGAATAATCAACACTCAACATTCGTGGATAAAAGTAAATCAGAAATAAATGAACATGAATAATCAATAGTCATCA
>NW_021615794.1:0-756 GCF_004785775.1 Grammomys surdaster
TCATGAAATTCCTTGGTTGAGATGATCAGTTGATGAGATGGATCAACTAGTTTTCATCCTTGTTTCCTAAACTAGAAACATGAGTTCCTTCCTTGTAAAACACGTGGTAGAAGAAGTATATCTCCCAGAGATGTCCTCTGATGTGTGTGTGTGTGTGTGTGTGTGTGTGTGTGTGTGTGTGCGTGCATTCACGAACCCATTAAAACCTTTTCCAATATGACACAGAAGACCAACTAATGTAGAGGTGTGGACAGACCTCTGTTAATGTGTTATGGTATCGTGCAGGTAACACTGACATAGAGGGCTTCTTCAATTCACCCTGCAACCTGGCTATGAAGGGTTTTCAGTGAGGCTCTCCTGTGCATCACCCACCACAGAGAACAGCAAGAGCTTTATTTACTACATGCTGCAGTTCCATAGGTGAGGCAAAGCCTCATCCCAATGAGAGGGTGGTACAATTGGATGGCAGGAAATAAATCAGGGATCACTCAATCAATTTGAAACAAAGGGAATAATACAAAGAGTTATGGAAACCATGAGGTGGTTCTCTGATAAAATCGACACGATATATAACACATTACTCAAATGAAATAAAAGTCAAGGAAACTCTACCCATATTAACAAAATTAGAAATGAAAAGGGGTCCTAACAGTAGACACTGAGCAAATTCAAAAAGTTATTAGGTGTAACTTCACAAGCCTGTGCTCCTTAAAATTGGAAGATCTATATGAAATGGATAATATTCTTTTTTTTAAA
>NW_021615794.1:856-2834 GCF_004785775.1 Grammomys surdaster
GACTTGTGTCTTAATGCAGGTCTTGCACAGGAGATCATAGCAGCAAAGAATTCAGGAATAGAGTGGCCATGTCATGCCTAGAAGGCAGTGTTCCACAGCATGTTATCACTTTCTCTGGATCTTCAGTTCTTTCCTGGTCCTTCTTCCAAGATGTTCCCAGAGCCTCTGGGAGTGTTCCATATGCTTCCTGGAAGGACTCCAGATGATGTGTCATCTGTGTCTTGCTTCTTCTGCCTCACTATGACTGCTCACCTACAGTGGGAGCCTGGGATGGGTTGTGTAGAAAGGCTGAAAGCTCCCATTTTCTCCTTCACTTCAAGGCCTGGACAAGAGTGAACACTGGAGCAGTAGCTGCAGGCAGTCAGTTCACCTATACTGTGTGACATTCTGATCAGAGCACAGGAATGATCCGAGAGAGGGTATAGCACTCCACCCTTACATAAATCTGGCTCCATGGTTGTACTGTCCCCATTTGTGTTTATGTGATACCCTCTCTGGGGTCAGAACAAGCGAGGGTCAGGTTATTTGACAATTTCCTTGGAGGTATATTGAAAGACATTTTAAAGATGGCTCTTAAGCACAAAGGATATTAGAAAAAGAGAATGTCTGTAAAGGAAAAAGATGTACTCAAACATAGGTATGTATTTTTTGGCATCTATATCCATTTCTATATTTCTTTCTCTACTTCTCTCTTTCTTTATTTCTTTCTCTCTTTCTTTCTTTCTTTCTTTCTCTTTATTTATTTTTATTGGATGTTTTATTTACATTTCATATATTATCCCCTTACCTTATTCCCACTCCCCCTTCCAAGAAACTCCCAATATCATCCACCCTCCTCCTACTTTTATGAGGATGTGACCACACCTAACCCCTGTATCCCACCTCCCCTACCTTGAATTCTCCCACACAAGGCATCCAAACTTCAAGGGACCAAGGATATCCTCTCCCACCCTACAGGACCATCCTCCCTTACACAGACAGCTGGAGCCATGGGTCTCTCCCTATGTGCTCCCAAGCTGGTGGTTTAGACCACAGAAGTTCTGGTTGGTTGGTATTATTGCTCTTCTCATGGAGCTACAAACCCTTTCAGCTCCTTCAGTCTTCTCTCTAACTCCTCCATTGGGAACCCCTTGATCAGTTCAATGGTTAGCTGTGAGCACCTGCCTCTGAATATGTCAGACTCTGGCAGACCTCTAAGGACACAGCTATATCAGGCTCCTGTCAGCATGCACTTCCTGATCTCCACATCAGGATCTACCTTTGGTGACTGCATATGGGATGGATACTCAGGTGGAAAGGTCCCCAGATGGCCCCTCCTTCAGTTTCTGTCCCACACTTTGTCTCCATCTTTGCTCCCTTGAGTATTTTGTTACTCCTTCTAAGATGGATCAAAGCACCCACACTTGGTCTTCCTTCTTCATGAACTTCATGTGGTCTATGAGTAGAATCTTGGGTATTTCAAGCCTCTGGGCTAATATCCGATAATGAGTGAGGGAATATCATGTGTGTTCTTTTGTGGTTGGGTTACCTCACTCAGGATGATATTTTCTAGTTCTGTCCATTTACCTAGGAATTTCTGGAATTCATTGTTTTTATAGCTGAGTAATACTCCATTGTGTGAATGTACCACCATTTCGTATCCATTCTTCTGTTGAAGGACCTCTGTGTTCTTTACACACATATTATATTATAAATAAATATATTTATATTATAAATAAATAAATATTATTTATTTATTATAAATAAGTATTATTTATTTATTATAAATAAATAAATATTATTTATTTATTATAAATAAATAAATATTATTTATTTATTATAATAAATAAATATTATTTATTTATTATAAATAAATAAATATTATTTATTTATTATAAATAAATAAATATTATTTATTTATTATAATAAATAAATATTATTTATTTATTATAAATAAATAAATATTATTTATTTATTATAAATAAATAAATATTATTTA
>NW_021615795.1:0-1070 GCF_004785775.1 Grammomys surdaster
CCATATGATCTACTATACTATTTGTTGTATTTGAATGAGAATGGCCTTCATAGGCACATAGATTTCAATACTTGGTCACTAAGGTGCAACACTATTTGATAGAATTAGGAGGTATGCCCTTGTTGTGGGGTTGGGCTTTGAAGTTTCAAAAGCCCAACTCAAGGCCAGTGTTTTTCCTGCTTCCTAAAGATCTGGATACAGAACTATCAGCTACTTCTCCAGCATCACGTTTGCCTGAGTTCTGCCATGCATCTGCCAAGACAATAGGGGACTAAA
This sequence comes from Grammomys surdaster, assembly GCF_004785775.1. Lineage (NCBI taxonomy): Eukaryota > Metazoa > Chordata > Mammalia > Rodentia > Muridae > Grammomys > Grammomys surdaster. The sequence goes on from NW_021615795.1 coordinate 277, forward strand.
CTTCTGACATGGTAAGCAGGCCCCATTTAAATGTATTCTTTAAAAAGAGCTTCCATGGTCATGGTGTCTCTTCACAGAAATAGAAAACTAACTAAGACACTCTTCCTGGGCCTATACCCAAAGGATATGATTCTACTTCAGAGGTAACAGGTTTGTTCATGTTCCTTGCTGCTTTATTCCCAATAGCCAAGAAAGGAAAATAACCTAGATGTCCTACAGCTGATGAATGGATAATGAAAATATGGTTCCTAGATGTTGACTGTGAAATAACAGCATGGTTTCTAGTCGAGCACCAACTAGAAATCTCCTGGAACCCTAGGTGTTTCTAAGTGATGGCATGCATTTTGCCATGCTGCCAGAATCCAGGCTTCCCACAGGAGGCCACAGACCTCCATTGATAGATGCTTTCAATCCTGTAGGATATCCGCTCCACAGGTAGAGGTGATGACTACAGGTCAAGGAGCCTCAAGACAGATCTCCATATTGATGAGGTACCTAAAGGCCAGAGGGACATAGCCAATTAAGCATTCCTTCCAAGACACTCTTTCTTGCAAGAGCTCTGGCTCTCTTGTAGACCTCACACTGTGCTCCCCAGCTTAGAGTAGAATCCTGCAGCTTCACACAGCCTTAAGTCCACCTGGCACTATCATAAAGTGAACACAGTTGAATTCCTGTGCCTCTGTCCCTACTAGAGGACCTAGTCACATGGCAAGACAGAAGCACGACCCACACATAAACCCAACAAGCCTCACATATACTACAACACAACTCACATACACAATCGAATTCAGCTG
>NW_021615796.1:0-435 GCF_004785775.1 Grammomys surdaster
AATTCTATGGAAGAGGAGATAGAAGAGCTTGAGAGCCAGTGGGTATGGAGTACAAAGAAATAAAACCTTCTCAAACAGAAAGGCCAATGCATGTATGAACTCACAGAGACTGTCGCAGCATGCACATGGCCTGCACAGGTCTGGGTCAGGTAGTGCTGAGACTGGAAATGGACATAAGCCCCTATCCTTCATCCAGAAGTCATTTCTAACTGATAACTACTTGCAAAGGACAAAATTGTTTTTCTTCAGTGGAGTATCACTGGCTCTTCAAACAACACTTAAGGGTAGGCCCCATACCCAGCAGTAGATGGCCAACACAAAATGAATTCAATGGTGTTTCTGGAGGTATTTTGGTTGCATAATAGTTTGTCTTCTCTCTCTCTCTCTCTCTCTCTCTCTCTCTCTCTCTCTCTCTCTCCTACCCTCCCTCCCTCC
>NW_021615796.1:535-1559 GCF_004785775.1 Grammomys surdaster
TTCTTTCTTTCTTTCTTTCTTTCTTTCTTTCTTTCTTTCTTTCCTTCTTTCTTTCTTTCTGTTTTTACACTACAAGTCTCTCCAAATCTCTTCCTAATATCTTTTGGTTTCCACAGTCTGTACAAAATTTGGTGCTGTTTTTTGTTGTTGTTGTTTTGTTTGGTTTTGCTTACTTGTTTGTCCTAATCAGGTTTCTTTTTCTCTCCCTTTCTTTTCTTTTTTTTAGACAACTGTTTGTTTTCTAATAAGAAAGAGATGGAAAGGGTACAACTTGGGTTGGTGAGGATATCTGTGAGGAAATAGAGGAGGGTATCAGCAATCAGATTATACTGTATGTAAAGAAATCGACATCCAAAAAAATACATAAAAGTATTCTGCATGACATGGAGCCTTTAGAGTGACCTCTACTAGGCAGTGGTGGCACATGCCTTTAATCCCAGCACTTGGGAGGCAGAGGCAGGCAGATTTCTGAGTTCAAGGCCAGCCTGTTCTACAGAGTGAGCTCCAGGAAAGCCAGGCTTACACAAAGAAACCCTGTCTCGAAAAACCAGGAAAAAAAAAAAAAAGAATGATCTTGACCCTACCCACAAGTCTAGATTAAAAGGTGTTTGGGGGAGTTGTGATGTGGTGGTGAAGTTTTGGGGTTATAGCCTTATTTGGTAAGTTTAGGGCTATGTAGGTGGGCCTTAGGTCCCTCAGTCACTTTAAAATCTAGAACTAGGAGCTGGATTTGTTCAGAGTTCTGCAGGGGCTTTTGTAGTGTCAGGCTTTTGGTCAGTAGAGAAGGGAAGGGACCTCTTGGCCCAGGTCATCTTGCTTTAGTACCCAAATCTCCACCTTTACAGTGTCCATGTACAAGAAAGAAAACTCAGTAGAATCAAAACTACTGACAACTTGATTGGGCTTCCAATTCCCCAGAACTATAAAAATATACATTCTATTTTTAAGTTTCCCTGTTTATGGCTTTGGATGGGGCCTCCTGCTCAGAGTAATCCATAGCACAAAATAAAATGTTGCAGGTGGA
>NW_021615797.1:0-1035 GCF_004785775.1 Grammomys surdaster
GCCTGAAGCTTATGCCTGTTCCTCTTTGTCTGTGTGCCTTATACTCTGAGTCAGTAATGCTGAATGAATTTCTTCTTATTCTGATTGTTCTCTCCAATGCTGTATCTCTCTCTTTCTCATTCTCTGATTCAGTTTCCTTTTCCTTGTCTGTGTGTGTGTGTCCCACATGCATATGGATGTGCTGACATACAGTAGGTATATATTTCCTTCCACTCTTTGGGAACTTGGTTTCTGTGTTTTGTCCTGTGGATTTACCTGTATAACAGTTTAAAGGTGAAGTGAGTCCTGAGGTCTGGGAGCCCCTACGGTAAACAGCACTGTTCATTGCCTGTGTGGTGCCATTTGTCTGTACATTTGTATCTCTTTGGCAGACTAGAAAACTGTGTTGATGTCTGGGCTCATCCTTAGAATTATGTGTAATGAATGTCTCCACACTATTAGTTATCCAGGATTTAGAGTCCCCGTTTTGAAAGTAGGAAATATATAATCACAGGTTTCTGGTGGTCAAGGACCTGTGGCCTAGTCTCTTTAGAGGATAAGCTGCTAGACCTCCAGGTCTGGCCAGCTGAGTGAACACAGGGAGCCAGGGTACCCTCTATCTGGAAGCCAAACTTCTGCTGTCCAGGATATCAAGTTTCCAAAGGTGGAGAAGATTCGAGTATGTAGAAGGAAGAAATTGGCCTTCCAGGACAGGACCCAGCCTGAGTTCATGTGTTACTAAAAGCCATGTTCATGGAGTTCTTTCTTCCTGGGGCCAGACCCTATTACAGGCCAAATCCACTGTATGAAAAATTGAAGTTAAAGGAGAAGCTGGTCATGTCATTCCTGAACAAATTAGAGACTGAGAACATTGACTCCTGTGAGAACTTCCAGGAACACAAGAAGGAGATTAACTTCTATAGGTAAGTACAGGTCATGGAGGCTACCACTTGTGCAATGGCCATTTCTGTATTCCTTTGATTCTGGAATGGAGAGTCTGCAGGTCTGTTCTCTCCCTTCGGTTTCTTAACCATCAGTGTACCTTGGGCCCTTTGG
>NW_021615798.1:0-7574 GCF_004785775.1 Grammomys surdaster
CCCTCCCTCCCTCCTTTCTTTCTTTCTTTCTTTCTTTCTTTCTTTCTTTCTTTCTTTCTTTCTTTCTTTCTTTCTTTCTTTTTTTTTTTCCGAGACAGGGTTTCTCTGTGTAGCTTTGGCTGTCCTGGAACTCACTCTGCAGACCAGGCTGGCCTCAAACTCAGAAATCTGTCTGCCTCTGCCTCCCAAGTGCTGGGATTAAAGGCGTGCGCCACCACTGCCTGGTCCTCTTTCTTTTTTAAAATTACTTTTAATCAAAAACTTTTCAAACAATATAGTTCGATCATGTTGTCCCTTTACCCAACACATCCCAGATCTTCCGTACCTCTCTATCCATCAAATGTATAATTTTTCTTTATCATTCAAATAAAAAAGTCAAGTTACTAAAACAAAACCATAAGAAAACACACACACATACATCAAAAGAAGCAAGCAAAACCATCAATATTCTAAAAATATTTTTGAGACAGTCTCTCCATGTACCCTTATTTTGTCATTCTTATGCCATAGTTTCTCAAGTGCTCAAATCATACTTTTGCCACAGGTGTCCTATATTAGTCTTAAGACTTTTTTATAGAACACTTACAAGACCCTGGATTCAATCCTGAGTATGGCAAAGAAATTTAGAAAAAAAATAAAATTTTGGGACAGGTGAATTTTTAGATTCTCCCACTGCTCTCATTTTAGTATACTAAATAAATACCTTTCTCCTCATTAAAAAAAGAAAGAAAGCAGGCCATGCAAGCCATGATAAACAAGCCAGTAAACAGTACCTGCCATGTTTGAGTTCCTGTTCTTACTTCCTTAATGATAAACTGCAATGTAGAAGTGTAAGTCAAATAAATCCTTTTCTCTCTAACTTTTTTTTTCTGTTATGATGATAGAAACCCCAACTAAGGTACTCTTGCTTAATATTAAGCCTGGATACTGTTTATAAGTAGTTTATTATGCACATGTGGATTGATGAAGAACTTGAGTATATACTCAAGAAACATTGTATTTATAATAAAGGGCACAGGTTTCAAGATGATTTCATTAGTATTTCTTAATCGACCCATTTGTAAAATTCAAAGTTCTACTGAAATTAATATAAGCAATGGTCTTAAACACACTGTTTAAAGATGAGGAGATCTCCTTTTACCATTAATTTTTATGTAATCATTTAGATTGAGCCAAGAATCCTATAAGGTCTGACCTGTTTCTGTGTTTTTGGACAGTATTCTTCTGATGCCTACAAACACTGTGTCACATAAAGTTATACTTTGAACCATGAGTATCTTGTTCTGCTAAGCCAGTGGTTCTCAATCAGTGAGTCATGAACCAAATGTGGATTGCATATCAGATAGCCTGTATATTACAGTCATGAATTATTAACAAAAATAAATTTATGATTGGAGGTCACCACAACATGAGGAATTGTAAAGGTCACAGCATTAGGAAAGTTGAGAACCACTGTTCTAAACACTGATAAATGTAACAACTGTTGATTAAACTTACCTTCATGAAAGTAGAAACTGGCTTGTGAACTCTGGAAATACCAATTTATTTTTAAGTACATTGCAGAAACATGCTGAAGTATTTGTTGTTACTAGTTTTGTATAGCTTTCCATAATTAACATAATATGTTAAATAGCTAAAACCAGAAAATATAATTAACCAACATATGAGCTCAGCACTACTTCCATCTGTTTTAAGTCAAATTTATCCAAGTTCCCAGCATTAACAGAATGTTCTCCACGGGACCATTGTGAACATGCACAGCTAGGTAGGGTATTGCTCCCATCCTACATGCCTCCTTCTATTATCCCTCCACTCCCCACCAGCTGGTTTCCTTTTTTCCCTCATTTCCTCACTTCCACTGCATCCTACTATATACATTCTGTTACATTCTATATTTCTCCACCCCATAAAACTTCTTCCTATACTACCTTATTATGTATCTTCTTTCTAGTTTTGTGACCTGCAAACACACACACACACACACACACACACACACACACACACACACACCTATAAATATAGACATGTAAATACAGGTTTAATGTGTTTGTATGTATTTTTAAGCATTAGGTTCTCCATATGAAATAAAACACAACATTTGTTTTACAAGTCTGATTTATTTTTCTTGATTTACTGATTTCCAAATATATGTATATTTTTGGAAATGTTGTGGCTTCCTTTGTTTTTAGAGCTGCATAAAATTCTGTTGTGCATATGCATCACATTTTTGTTATTAATTCATCACTTAATATACATAGCCAGTTCCTGTAACTGGCCGGTCCACATTCTTAGCCTGCTTCAAAGAAAATTTTCCATGCCTTTTAAAGAAAAACCTAAAGAAGAACTTATGTATATTTTATAAAATGATTTTTATAATTTTTCATTCTACAGTTTTTTCCCTTACCAGCTTCTCAGGTAGACTCCGAGTCTGGGACATCCAGAACCCTTTTGTTACTAGACATCATTCTCCAGTTGCCATCCAATTACTGGACCCTACTAGGTACATCACCCAAGCTCAAGACAGTTTCTTTCTCCAGAGAGCTCAGGGGACTTAAGCCAATCATTTCTGATCTCTTAAGAAAAAAACTCCTTCACCCTACCTCTTACTCCTTTAACACCCTTTTATTAACAGTTAAGAAACTGATCAGTAACTAATGCAAACCAAATTATGGCCATGCTAAAGGCCTTCCATCTACCTACAGCTATTGGAATTGTCCACTGCAGATGTCATCAGACAGGTGACTCTATTGCCTCCAAAGGAAACAACTAACCTATTAAGCTAGAGCTGTGGCCCTCTTAGGGGTCTAGACTTGCCTCACCCTACCCAGTACATTCTTACACTGGAACTCACATCCACACCCTCACTCCCTGATACTCATCACACTCTGTCCTATCTTAAGCAACTCTTTCATCCTAACAGCAAAGTATTGACTTATTTTGTTAAGACATACTTATAGCCTACTCCTGAGGACTTAAGTTTCTTAAAATCTATCACTACCTCTTACAAAATCTGTCAGATGTCAGATTCCAACTCCAGGTATTGTAGCACCCCTTTTCCTACCAATCAGGCTAGAGAATCTCTTTCTGGAACTGACTGGTAACTTGACTTTACCCACGTGTCCATTGTCAAGCGTGCCAAGTACCTCCTGGTCTTGGTGGACACCTTCTCAGTATGGTTGGAGGCATTTCTCAAAACTAACAAAAAGGCTTAGACAGTTTCTGATCTCCTCTGAGAGATCATTCCCTGAATTTGGTGCCCCAGCCTCCCTCCAGTCAGACAATTAAAGGCCACCTTTAATTAACTTCCCAAATTTCTCAAACTCTATCTAAAGCCTAGATGTTCACTGGAATTTACATATTCCTTACCATCTCCAGTCTTAACCAAAGGTAGAAAGAACTAATCTCTCTTTAAAAACCACTCTTGTCAACTTTTCACAAAAACTTCACCTTGATATGGTAAAATTCCTACCTTTGTCTCTTTTCAGGCTACATGCTCTCCCTAAGAGACCTCTCCTTATCTCACCTTTTAAATTCCTGTATGGATGTCTTGGTTAGCCCCTGATCCTTCACCTAGATGCTCTCCCCACTCTAATCATCTACTCACCCCATTACTTTGCCACCTATGCTCTCCTAGGAACTTTGCTGACCACAATCTTCTAAGGGCTACATAATGTCCCCTGTCCACTGCTGGTCAACATTGGAGACCAAATTCTTCTATCCCTTCTAGACCATCAGCTCTCACCTCTCTCTTCTAAATGGCAGGACCCTTCCAAGGTAATTCTAGTGGCTCCTATAACTGCTAAACTTGAGGGGCTCTCATTGGGTCCACCTGTCTCACCTCAAACCTTTCACCCCTCCACCTAAAAATGACTTTTATTCTTACATGTCCACCCTAAGAGGACCATGCTCTTTTAAGCTCCAGAAGACATTGAGACCACTCACCTTGTCCACAATCCCAGGCTCTACTCCTGCCAGGAGCCAAACCCATAAAATTACCTGCTGCTCTGGAAAGACTAGTCAGTTAAAGTACAAGATCAAGAAAGGATGCTTGTGATCTCAGGTCCCACGAATTGAAAGAATGCCTCGTATTTTCCAGAAGCTGTTTACAATAGTGGGATGGTCTTGGGCAATGAGGATGTGATAGTGGGATGGCCTGAAGCAATCATCCTTGCCTAACCTTCCTGTTTTGCTATGCCTTTATAACCTGCCAATAATAAAATTTGAGAGCTTGATCAGAACCCTTGACTAGCTCTCCTTCTTTGTGTGTCTTGTCTCTTCATTTTTTTGCCCCCTCCCTAGGTCTTCATCCCTGTGGGCTGGTGCACACTCCAGCAGCTGTGCTAGAGCTGAACCCACAGGATTAGACATGGACTTCTCATCTTCACCCTGCTGTTCATTTCCATCCAAGTTAGCCCTTACATATGGATATTTCAGGTTCAAGAAACCTCCACTGATAAAAGTCTTTCCAAATAGCATCAGGAAACTGCTCCATACTAGGATGCCATGAAAGGCTCCAAATTGTTGTTATTTCTATACCTGTTATCCCATCTAAATATTATGATCTCTTCGCTTGGTTTGTCTTTTACCAAACAATTAATCAGTTCCTGTTACAGGATTGCCAGTTGCTGTCCATAGAAAAGCCATTGTCCACAAAGGAGCTTGATGCAAATGTTTACCAAGTGGACCCAGATGTTGAAAGTCAGCTACACCCTGAAATTAATGATGCCCCTAGACAGCAGGAAGCAGTTTAAGAGATCTAATGCCTCATTCCCCTTTCACCACTGGCTTCCTGCCTCCCCCTTTTTCTTCTCTGTATGATAAGAAAAAGGGAGGTATGTTGGCATTAGAAGACAGCCTCTGAATTAAGTTATGACATCACCCATAGAAGACAGGGACTCACATGGCATGTCTGTTACCATAGCAACTGCCATACATTCCCCGTATTCATCTGCCTTCACCTGCTCACCAGCAACAGGTATGTGTAATTATGTCATAGCCCAAATAAAAGGCAGAACCCCCAGACCTTCACGTCCCTTCTTCTTCTTCTTCTTCTTCTTCTTCTTCTTCTTCTTCTTCTTCTTCTTCTTCGACCACCTGTCCCTTTCTTTTTCCCCCTCTACCCTAATAAACAATCCTCTCTCTTGGAGCTGTAGCTGGCCTCGTGTGATCTGTCTGGATATAAGCTGCCATTCTAACACAACATCTGGTTTCTTTGGAAAGTCAGTTATGTCAAATAATGTTTTACTGGGCCATACAGGATGTCTTGTTAAAGTAGATATGTGAAGAAGAATATTTTTCTGAAGCAGACACAGGTGAAAGGATGTTTTACTATAGAAAACATGTCAAAGGACACATGATGTTCAGAAGGAACATAAATATGACCTCACAGACAGTGAGAGCTTGAGCATTGATTTGCTTTGCTCCACCTTGTTATTCTTCACTAAGGACACAAATGTGTTGGTTTGCCTTATATTCCATTGCTGAGCTCTGCTTGGGATGAAGCCATTGATTGAAACTGGCCAAAGAACTTCTCATGAGTTTCGTATAGCTTCTTGCCAACTTCTGTGGCCTTATTCATTGGTGAGCCTTGCAGTTCCTTTTTGATTGAACTGTCATTGCTGCTTCCTATGTGAAGTCTGTCAATGGGACTGGACTGTATGTGCTGATTCATATTTGGTGTTTGCTACTGGACTATACTGCTGATATTCTGAAATGAAGATTGGACTCATCCCCAGAGAACTATTTGTAAATAGGTCTATATTCCCAGTGTTCTATTAACTTTTCTTTTTCACTACTTCTGGTGGATAGTGGACTAGAAGGTATGTTGAACCCTTATTAAACTAGGTTGGAAGAAATTTATACCTACATCAGCTACCGCTGTTCCTTTAGATCTGTAAATCTTCTATGCAGTCTATATTGTATCCTTATATTTTGCATAGTTGAGAAGTTATATATTTTTAACTCATAATTTCAGCATTCTTTCCTATAGTCTTAAGGGCTGCCCTGAAGGTCACAGCGTTATATCATTTTTCTGAGACATTGACCATACCCTCGCCTCCCTAACTAATGCTGTCTCTGAGTATCATGGAGCCATTAACGTTGGCAGATAGGACATTTCTCAAAGGAACATAAAATAAAATACATAAATTTTTTGAACAAACAAGCCTTAACTCCACATTAGCTATCACACTCAGGGAGGCCCATGTCCTGCTGGCTCTGTTTCTGGGATTGGAACCATTTCATGCCATTCCATACACATTGCCAAGCAGGATATAGCAGATGTAAACATGGATGGGTAAGATGGACGGACAAGTGTATCTGAAGTATGTTGACTTAGAATCCTAAAGTTACATAACCCAGAGTGGCATAGTTGAATAATATGGTACTTTCATTTTGAGCTGTGTGTGTGTGTGTGTGTGTGTTAATCATCCATCATAATTTCTATAGTAGTATCAGAGTTTATATGCCCATTAACAATGAATAAAGGTACCCCCTTTTCACATCCTTGCTATCAAACTTCCATTCCAGGAATGGATTACAATGGACTACAAGATCTATTTATTGCTTTTCTTCCTTGGAAGTTTTCATGGCTCCTTCCAGTTCTATGAGATCTTGTCCTCAGAGAAGAGCCTTTCAGGTCAGATTTAGATTGATTTCTGCAAGTTTTATCTCTGAGATGTATAGTATCTTCAACCACATGGTCCTTTTTTCTTTTTCTGGAAGGCACCAGAGGACCATGACAATATATTATTTTGGAGCTCTCTTGACCTTCTCTGATAAACAATTTAAAAGCAGGATTTCCTAAGCTTAGCATTTTGGTTTTTGTTAGATAGTATACAGTTTATTGGTAGGAACATTATCTTCTCAACAATATAATTTCAAATATATAATATATAATTCTAACTAAACATAGAATAATAATTATTTACATCCTTTTCCAAACGTTCTTATTTATTTATCCTTGCTTTTTTTTCTCATCTTCTCTGTTATATGTACACTGCTTTCCCCAGAAAAAATTCTGTTACCTGTTTGTTTTTGTTTGTTTTTGTTTTTTCATTTTACCCATCAGAACAACTATTTTCCTCTCTATGGATCATCTACCTTATTATAAATCTCATACTATGGTCACTTTGTACTTTCCTCATAGCAACAGTTATTCCATGTTCTACAGTTACACCTCAAGATTAGTAGCAAGGAGCCACAAATAGGAGAGAGAATGTAGATTTTTATTTTGTTTGGTTTCTATGGATTTGAGTTGTCACTCATATAATGTATTCTAGTTTCATTCATTTACCTGAAAATTTTTTTATTTCATTTTTTTATAGTTGAATTGTATTTCATAGTGTATATGTTCTACATTTTCATTATGCACCCATCAGTTGAAGGATGTTTAGGTTATTTCTAGTTATTATTAACAGAATAGAAATAAATATTGACTATCTGCAGAGTAGGATGTTGAGTCCTTTGGGTACATGTCAAGCAGTGGTATATCTGAATCAAAATCAGATTGCTGTTAGCATGTATTCTTTTTCTCCCATTATGAATAAGACAGTTTTATGCCAATACCATGCTCT
>NW_021615799.1:0-765 GCF_004785775.1 Grammomys surdaster
AATGTCCAAGTAAGTTACTAGATTCCAGCCGAAAAGCACATTAGAACGTATTGAACAACCCTAATGTAAAGATACACACAATTCAACACATTCTGACTTGAAGAGCTAAAGGTAAGTATAACAGAGTTGAAAACACCTAAATAATGTTACATGTGACATTTCAGTTAGGAAGTGTGTTTGGTTTACAGCAGACACACTTGAAGCAACCGGCCATGTAACATTTATTGTTTCATATGGGTTGTCCAAGTAAGTTGCTAGATTACAGCAGAAAAGCACATTAGAGCATGTTGAACAACCCTAATGTAAAGATAGGAGCAATTAAGCATATTCATACTTGCAGAGCTAAAGGCAAGTACAAGAGAGCTGAAAACACCTAAATCATGTTATATGTGACATTTCAGTTAGGAAGTGTGTTTGGTTTACAGCAGAGACACTTGTACCACTCGGCCATGTAACATTCATGGTTTCATATGGAATGTCCAAGTAAGTTGCTAGATTCCAGCAGAAAAGGACATTAGAACATATTGAACAACTTCCGGTTTGGGCCCGAGCATAGAGTAGGTCGCAGGCGGCAGCTCCGTACTCAACCCCAGAAAACCGAGAGAAACAGGGACTCCCAGGAGCTTGAACTCACGCAGCATCCCAGGTAAGGTAAAAGCAACACTCTCCCCAAACAAGGAGCAACCGGGACCCACTGGGACCCAGGAATTTGCTCCTGGCCTGGGGCGGGCTCCATCCGGTTTGGGCCCGAGCACTCACAGATCC
>NW_021615799.1:775-4568 GCF_004785775.1 Grammomys surdaster
GGTCTTGGGCTAGGAGGTGGCAGTGCTTGCCCCCAAACAGGGAGCAGCTAGGACCCACTGGGACCCAGGAATTCGCTCCTGGCCCGGGGCGGGCTCCATCCGGTCTGGGCCCGAGTACTCACAGATCCAGGGAGGCAGCTCTGCACCCAATCTCGCAGAATCAAGAGGAAGCGGGGCTCACAGGACCTCTGTGCCAAGCAATTTCTTAGGCTAGGAGGTGGCAGTTCTTGCCTCCAATCAGGGAGCAACTGGGACCCACTGGGACCCACTGGGACTCACTGAGCGAAAACTACTCTCAGCAATAAAAGAACTTCTGGAGGAATCACCATCCCCGACTTCAAGCTGTACTACAAAGCGATAGTGATAAAAACTGCATGGTATTGGAACAGAGACAGGCAGGAGGATCAGTGGAATAGAATAGAAGACCCAGAAATGAACCCCCATACCTATGGTCACTTGATCTTTGACAAAGGGGCTAAAACCATCGAATGGAAAAAAGATAGCATTTTCAACAAATGGTGCTGGTCCAACTGGTTGTCAGCATGTAGAAAAAAGCAAATTGATCCATACTTATCTCCTTGTACAAAGCTCAATTCCAAATGGATTAAGGACCTCCACCTAAAACCAGCCACACTGAAACTAATAGAAGAGAAACTGGGAAAAAGCCTGGAATACATAGGCACAGGGAAAAAGTTCCTGAACAGAACACCAATGGCCAGTGCTCTAAGAACAAAAATTGACAAATGGGACCTCATAAAGCTGCAAAGCTTCTGTAAAGCAAAGGACACAGTCAATAGGACAGAGCGGCAACCAACAGATTGGGAAAAGATCTTCACCGACCCTACATCTGATAAAGGGCTAATATCCAAGGTATACAAAGAACTGAAGAAATTAGACTCTAGACAATCAAAGAACCCTATTAAAAAATGGAGCACAGAGCTGAACAAAGAATTCTCAACTGAGGAAGTTCGAATGGTTGAGAAGCACCTAAAGAAGTGTTCAGGATCACTAGTCATCAGGGAAATGCAAATGAAAACAACACTGAGATTCCACCTTACACCAGTCAGAATGGCTAAGATCAAAAACACAGGTGACAGCACATGTTGGCGAGGATGTGGAGAAAGAGGAACACTCCTCCACTGTTGGTGGGATTGTAAACTGGTACAACCACTATGGAAGGCAGTATGGCGATATCTCAGAAAATTGAACATAGTGTTACCTGGGGACCCAGCTATACCACTCCTGGGCATATACCCAAAAGAAGTTTCACCATACAACAGGGACACATGCTCCACCATGTTCATAGCAGCCTTATTTATAATAGCCAGAAGTTGGAAAGAACCCAGATGCCCTTCGACAGAAGAATGGATGCAGAAAATGTGGTACATTTATACAATGGAATACTACTCAGCTATTAAGAACAATCAGTTCACAAAATTCCTAGGCAAATGGATGGAGCTGGAAAATATCATCTTGAGTGAGATGACCCAATCTCAAAAGAACATACATGGTATGCACTCATTGATAAGTGGATATTAGACCAAAAGCTCACAATGTCTAAGAACCTACATACAGACCACATAAAACTCACATAGAAGAAGGAAGACCAAAGTATGAATTCGTTGGTCCTTTCTAGAAGGAGTATCAAAAGTTTCAACCAGAACTCCCAAAGTCTAAACCAGAGAACACAAAGGGAGGGACTCACACACCTGTATAGGGAATTGAGGGTGTCCTTGTTAGACTTCAGTGAAAGTGGAGGGCCAAGGTCCCCGAAAGTTTGGATTCCCTACTGTGTGGGAATTCGAGAGCAGGGAGATGGGACTGGGAGGATGTTTGGAGCACACCATCACAAAAATTAGGAGGAGTGGGTATGGGATAAAGGATCTTGGGGGAGAATGAGAAAGGAGATAACATTGAAAGGTAAATACGTATAATACCCAATAAAAAACCCACACAGATAAAGGATTTTTTTAAAAAAGGGAGTTTACTTATCTTAAATTAATTTCAAAAGTTTCTAGGAGTTGCAAATTGGCTAAGATCCTATTTTAAGCTCTCCACAAAAGAACTTAAATCTCTGATCAATATTCTCAAGAGAGAGGTAAACCCTAACTTCCTCAACAGTTAATTGACAGAAGAGAGGTAATCTCACAAAAAGTAGAAAAAGCTATTTCCAATCGATATATCATATAGTCTGATTAATTGTCAGTGGTGCTATAAAAGTCCTTTGACAAAAGATTATAAATATAGATTTATATATCCTTAAATAAGGTCTTCATGACTCTCTGAGTGTAGAAGGAGCAACTGTTGGTGCTTCAGCCCTGATTTTACAAGAACTCTGAAAAATTGGCTTTAAAAATAAAAGAGGGGGAACGGTAACCCCTCAGAAGGAGTCCCCCTGAAATACTCTCCATCATGCCTTGTTCACTTTTCTCTCTCTTAAGCTGAAAGCTCATGGCAAATCTCTTGCTGACCATGTTGGTCACCTCGGGCACCACCAAGACCAACAAAACTTTGCCACAGATATGGGGAAGGACCCTCATACCCGTAAAGGGAATGCCCCAGACCCAGTTCCCTTATGGAGCCGAGGACTGATATGCCTGTCCAATACCACAGAAGGCACAGCTAACCGGCTACCATAAATATTAATGAAAAAAAATAGATACACTCACAAAGCCAGGCCCAACCATAAATACGATGAATAATAATTTACATCCAGGGAAGAGAAATCTCCCTGAGAATCCCCTTCTTTTTTCTTTCCAGGCAAAACTGAATCACCCGTGATGCCTGCCATTAGAAGTTCTAATCCAGATGGGCCAGAAGTCAGGATCCTCGCCCTTACCCTCACCCCCTACCTTTTCCCAGCTGCACAAGGTTCCCTGAAGCTTGGCAACTGCAAGTTCCTGCTTGGAAACTGCAGATAGACTCAAAGCAGTGTACCATATCATCTGAAGAATAGCAAGGAGACCATAACTCAAGCAGTGTACCATATCTTCTGAAGAATAGCAGGTTGCAGTCCTCCTCGCCCCCACGAATAACTAGGGCCTGCCAGTCGGGTCAAGTGGCACCCAGACGTGGGGCTCGAGGAACGGACCCCTCTGGACGGACCCTCATTGAGAGGATGTGCGCAGGACATCAAGATTAAGCGAGACAGAGATCAAAACCCGCGACCTGTCATCCACGGAACCAGGTTGATGCTGCCATCAAGAAGACGGTTGAAGTTCATTACCATCAGCCGAAAATTGAAGAGGATCCAGAAGTGACTCTGCAGGAGACTGACACAGCTGCCAGCTCCCCTGCCTCCCCCCTACGGTCGACCGCTAGACTTCCACGCCCTCCAGAAGGGTTCCTGGTATGCCTGGCTTTGCCCCCGTTTCTCTCGATAGAGAGCTTGGCCTCTTGATCACCACAACAAAAATTGGCTTTTTCCTAAACCAAGGCCGACCTTGATATGGCCGCTAACATTGGGGAGCCTTCCTTTATGACAATATTACACCCCAAACTGACAAATGGTTGGTAAATTGAACATTTACAAGGGACTAGGATGGCTGTGAGTTAGCCCAATGTCGGGATTATTGTAGGTCCACTTCCCAGGGGCCCACCCAATGCAGCCGAAAAGGAGTGCGTGGTGCTGGGAGTGGGTGCAGCCTACATGGCCTAAGACAGGGCCCTCACCCTCCTTTCACCCACATCGGAGTCCCTTGATGTTGCCCATCGTCGACAGCCTAAAACCTTCGACCATCGATGTGACTCGTCTCACATCAGTGTTTTGGGGTTGTGAACTTGTCTAAGACCC
>NW_021615800.1:0-903 GCF_004785775.1 Grammomys surdaster
ACTACACACTCAAAAATAAACTATAATCAAACGGAAAAGAAACCAAAGAAAGTTATGAACAAGGAGAAATTTGCACTTAAAATTCAAAAAAATAGAAAATTGAAAAGGAGACCATTTTATTTGTAAAGGAATGTGATTTAAAGCAGTTTTTCCTGATAAAATTCAACATTTACTTGGCAAGAAATTCATAAAACTGAAAACACTGTGGAAAAAACGAGTGAAAAATTGAGGAAAAAGAGGGAAAACTTGAGGAAATATTACACAGTCAATAATAAACTATAATCAAACAAAAGAGATATCAAAAAAATTTTTAAAAATGGAAAAATTTGCATTTAAAATTCCTAAAAAATGGAAAATTGATAAGGAGACCATTTGATTTGTAAAGGAATGTGATTTAAAACAGTTTTTCCTGATAAAATTGAACATTTACTTGGCAAATTTAATAAAATTGAAAACACTGTGGAAAAATCAAACAAAAGACATATCAAATAAATTTTTAAAAAAGGAGAAATTTGTATTTAAAATTCATAAAAAATTGAAAATTGATAAGGAGACCATTTGATTTGTAAAGGAATGTGATTTAAAAGAGTTTGTCCTGATAAAATTAAACATTTACTTAGCAAAAAATTCATAAAATTGAAAACACTGTGGAAAAATCAAACAAAAGATATATCAAAGAAATTTATGAAAAAGGAGAAATTTGCACTTAAAATACAAAAAAATACAAAATTGACAAGGAGACGATTTGATTTGTAAAGGAATGTGATTTAAAACAGTTTTTCCTGATAAAGTTGAATATTTACTTTTCAAGAAATGCATAAAACTGAAAACACTGTGGAAAAAACTAGTGAAAAACTGAGGAAAAAGAGTGAAAACTTGAAGAAATATTACACAGTCAATAAT
>NW_021615800.1:913-1590 GCF_004785775.1 Grammomys surdaster
AAACTATAATCAAACAAAAGAGATATCAAAGAAATTTTTAAAAATGGTGAAATTTGCATTTAAAATTCATGAAAAATGGAAAATTGATAAGGAGACCATTTGATTTCTAAATGAATGTGGTTTCAAACAGTTTTTCCTGATAAAATTGAACATTTACTTGGCAAAATATTCATAAAATTAAAAACTCTGTGGTAAAAGCTAGTGAAAATTCAGGAAAAACAGTGAAAACTTGAAGAAAAATTAAAAAGCCAATGATAAACTACAATCAAACGGGAGAGAAATCCAAGAAAGTTATGAACAAGGAGAAATTTGCATTTAAAATTCATAAAAAATACAAAATTTATAAGCAGAACCTTTGATTTGTAAAGGAATGTGATTTAAAAAAGTTTTTCCTGATCAAATTGAACATTTACTTGGCAAGAAATTCATAAAATTGAAAACACTGTGGAAAAATAAAAAAAAGAGATATCAAAGAAATTTTTAAAAAAGGAGAAATTTGCATTTAAAATTTATAAAAAATTGAAAATTGATAAGGTGACCATTTGATTTGTAAAGGAATGTGATTTATAACAGATTTTCCTGATAAAATTAAACATTTACTTGGCAAGAAATTCATAAAATTGAAAACACTGTGGAAAAATCAAACAAAAGAGATATCAAAGAAATTTATGAAAAAG
>NW_021615800.1:1690-3023 GCF_004785775.1 Grammomys surdaster
AAAAACTAGTGAAAAATTGAGGAAAAAGAGTGAAAACTTGAAGAAATATTACACAGTCAATAATAAACTATATTCAAATGGAAGAGAAACCAAAGAAAGTAATGAACAAGGAGAAATTTGCATTTAAAATTCATAAAAAATAGAACATTGATAAGGAGACCATTTGATTTGTAAAGAATGTGATTTAAAACAGTTTTTCCTGAAAAAATTCAACATTTACTTGGCAAAAAATACATAAAATTAAAAACACTGTGAAAAAAGCTAGTGAAAAATTCAGGAAAAATAGTGAAAACTTGAAGAAAAATTAAAAAGCCAATGATAAACTATAATCAAACTGAAGAGAAATCAAAGAAAGTGAAGAACAAGGAAAATTTGCTTTTAAAATTCATAAAACATAGAAAATTGATAAGGAGAACATTTGATTTGTAAAGGAATGTGATTTAAAATAGTTTTTCCTGATATAATTGAACATTTACTTGGCAAAACATTCAGAAAATTGAAAACACTGTGGAAGCCGGGTGGTTGGTGGCGCACGACTTTAATCCCAGCACTTGGGAGGCAGAGGCAGGTGGATTTCTGAGTTCGAGGCCAGCCTGGTCTACAGAGTGAGTTCTAGGACAGCCAGGGCTACACAGAGAAACCCTGTCTCCAAAAAAATAAATCAAACAAAACAAAAAAATTCAACTTTTTCCCAATTTTTTCTTACATCATCATTAATTTTCTAATGATATTTTCCATATCAATATTGAATTATTTAAAAATCTTCAAAAATCAGTTTAAAGATTTTAAAAATTTTTCCTATATTCGGATTCATTTTACCCAAAACTTTTTCACAAAGGTTTTTTATTTTTTCAACCATTTTTCTATCTACATCTTTTTTATCCCTAATTTTTAAAACACGGTCTTCAATTTTATCGTACATCTTTCCATGCAAGTATTCAATATTTTCTCAAGTATTTCTTAAATCATCTTCAATTTTCTAATGAATTTTTCCACGTCAAACTGGAATATTTTATGGATCTTTCTACGGTTTCTATATTTTTATCCTTTTCAAAATATATTTATTTTCTTCTTATCCAAAAATTTTCCAAAAATGTTTTTTATTTCTTCATAATTTTTTTCTATATTTATCTTAATTTTGTCACTAATTTTTAATCAATGATTTCAATTTCATCATGCAAATATTCAATTTCTTCTGAATTTTTTCTTAAATCTTCAATTTTGTAATGAATGTGTCCACGTCAATCAAAATCTTGAGTAACATGAGTGGTTTTTCTAGTTTCAATATTTTCCTTACTTCCTATACTTCTCTTCATTTTAACCAACATTTTCA
>NW_021615801.1:0-2953 GCF_004785775.1 Grammomys surdaster
GCGTGATAGCTCTGAGTCGGAGGGGCTAACTTCCTCCGAGTCAGAGGACTCAGATGAAGAGATAGATGAGGAGAAAAGATGCCAGCCAGATAAACGGCTGCCGCCACGAGATAGAGTGCTGACGCTAGTGATGGTTAATTGGAGGCTGTGTTTGCAAGAAGAGTGTTTCGGGAGAGGCAGTCTAGGTGAATGAGGAATTGGCCCAGTGCCGATTTTGCCTAAGAGGTGATAGCGAAACATAGGTCAAGAGAATTCTAAACAGACATTGCCTGCAGCCTAAAAGCCGCTTCAGGTGGAAAGAGCAGGGTTAAAAAGAATTAGAAAGCAGGGTAGTGAAGTGTTAAAATAGCTGCCCGCTACATCTCCAATGAATGAGATGAAAAGTTACATTTTAAATATGAGAGAGAGAGAAAGAGTTTTAAAAAATACAGGTGCCCTCTCTCTGAGCTGTGTCAACAAAAAAGAATGAAAAGGCTATTTCAAAGTTCATCTAGAAGCAGAGAATTCGGGAGATGTCCTGAAATTCTCTGTAGCTCTTAGAGGTCCTTCTTTGTTGTTTGTCCTTGGCGCGCCAATGTCCACGTGTTTGTGTTTGTTTCATTGTTTAAATGTTCTGTGTTTGTTACGTGTTCAAAAAGAAAGATCGTTAAAACTGCTTGATCCAACCTTTGGGAGCTAAAAAAGTCTTTTCAGGAAGTGAGGTTGGCATAAGCTGCTTTTAAAAGAGACCAACAACATTTTGGGTTTTATAAAAAAGCTAAGAGTTGTTTTGTCTTAGAAAAATCTCTGACAAGGTGCTTTTCTCTTGAAATTACAGCTAGAAAGACAAGAAATTTTGTTTGATCTAAAAATAAGATATATAGCCATTTCATTGTTGTTTCTAATTGGTTTTAAAAGTATAAAAACGTTCTACATGTCTTGGTTATAGACTATTGGCTTAAATTATTGGGTGTAATTAAAAATTTACAACTTTGGTAACGAAAAGTGACGTAAAACTAACTCAGTGTTAGAGTCATTCAGAAACCAGGTGTATAAAAAGTAAGATTTTAAAACAGTATCTCTTCAATGAGATTAAAAGCTGCTTCATACATTCATATGTAAAAATTGGCAACAAAACTTTGTAACATAAGAGTAGTCTACTTGGTGTTGATTTTAGAAAAAGTAGATTGTTTAAATTGGTTTTGCTTTTGCTTCTCAAAATTAATGGTTATACTCTAATGTTACAAAAGAAATTCAAATATTTAGTTAAACTGCCAGTATTCCATTGGCTACAGTTGACAGTTGTAATCTTGATAGAAAGGGGGGGGACAGCAGGTAGGGTTAAATAAAAATATTTATAACAAGTTGTGATACAATGCTGGCCTACTAGAGATTAAGAACATTTACATTTAAATTAAGACATACAGACTGGGATGTTAACGTGCTTGTAAGACAAGGTCAGTGTGATGTTAATCAGGTTAAACTGCCTACCCAGCTCTCAGACCATACAAGCAAAGACAGACTTAGATACTCGTCTTTGCAATGAAATTGCACCCTCATACAATCAGGGTCTGGCCATAGCTTGCACAGAGCCATAGGGATGGGGAGTGTTTTAAATGTAGAAATTTAGATAGTTTTTAAAGTGACTGTCCCAGGAACAGAGGCTTAAACAACAGTCAGGTGACCAAGGTTACCTGACACACCTGTCCTTGGTGCAGAAAAGATAATCCTTGGGCCAGGCCTCAGGATATAGGCCAAGATTAAAAACATAACAAGAGACCTAACCTTAAATTAATAATTGAAAGAAAAAGGTTTTAAAAGATTGATAGATACTGGAGCTATTTAACAATTTTTGGAAGACAAGATTGCCTTCAGCTTGGCTTTATCTGATACTTCACTCAGCTAAAAAGAGTTGGTTATTCAATTAATCCAAAAACACTAGAGCCGGGCCGTGGTGGCACCCGCCTTTAATCCTAGCTCTTGGGAGGCAGAGATAGGCAGATTTCTGAGTTCGAGGCCGGCCTGGTCTACAGAGTGAGTTCCAAGACAGCCAGGGCTACACAGAGAAAGTTCAAATTTAAGATTTGTAAAACTAATGGGACACTACAGCCTGACTTGCCTACTCCAGCTGCCATTCAAGTAAATACATATAAAATTATTATAGATTTAAAAGATTGTTTTATACAGTTCCTTTACCTCCTGGTAAAGGTGAGAGGTTTGCATTAAGTGAAATTGCTTGTGAATTTTGAGAGCCCATGAAGCCATTCATTAAAAAAGCTTGCCCCAAAGAATGATTAATGGCCTTAAAAGGTTTGTTGTTGATTTAATACTAAAGGTTAAAGCGTTTGAATCTCTCAGTATATATTATTCATTGTATATTTTATTGGCTGATCTCTCTAAAGGAGTTTTTCTGCAAGCCTTTGCTCTAGTACAATGAGCTTTAAGATTTTAGAGTACTTGTTGCTCCAGAAAAGATTCAAAGACAATATCTTTTCAATATCTGAGAATTCAATTGTGACACAGAAAATTCCAATAAGAGTAGATAATTGGGGTTAGAGAGATGGTTCCGCCGTTAATGATTTTCAAAAGTTGTTAATAGATACTAATTGGCTAAAACCTCATTTTCAGCTTACCATAGAAGAACGTAAACCTCTGTTGGATATTCTCAAGAGAGATACAAATCCTAATTCCCCTTGACAATTAACTGATGAGGGGTAGATAAACACTTTTTACCCTCAATATTTTAAATCTGGATAGTCAGGGCCATTCCGCTGCTGACCGTCACTGTTTAGAGCCTGACAGGCCAAAAGAGATGGTCAAATAAAAGGACATCTTGACCGGACAATTAAAAAGGTCCAGATTCTATTTTAATAAAAGCCAGGGGAGCGCTTTGTTTTTCCACAGGAAGAAGACAATCCATTTTGGCTACCAGAGCGACTGACGTGACGATCGTGACATCTGAAGATGACCCCCC
>NW_021615802.1:0-3583 GCF_004785775.1 Grammomys surdaster
ATCAGGTTTAGGAGTTCTCTGGTGGAAGTTTTGGGGTCACTTAAGTATACTATCATATCATCTGCAAATAGTGAGATTTTGACTTCTTCCTTTCCAATTTGTATCCCTTTGACCTCCTTGTGTTGCCTAATTGCTCTGGCTAGGACTTCCAATACTATATTAAATAAGTAGGGGGAGAGTGGGAAGCCTTGCCTAGTCCCTGATTTTAGTGGGATTGCTTCAAGTTTCTCTCCATTTAGTTTAATGCTGGCTACTGGTTTGCTGTAAATTGCTTTTACTATGTTTAGGTATGGACCTTGAATTCCTGACCTTTCCAAGACTTTTATCATGAAGGGGTGTTGAATTTTGTCAAATGCTTTCTCAGCATCTAGTGAGATGATCATGTGGTTTTTTTCTTTGAGTTTGTTTATATAATGTATTACATTGATGGATTTCTGAATATTGAACCAACCCTGCATTCCTGGGATGAAGCCAACTTGATCGTGATGGATAATTGTTTTGATGTGTTCTTGGATTCGGTTCGCTAGGATTTTATTGAGTAATTTTGCATCAATGTTCATAAGGGAGATTGGCCTGAAGTTCTCTTTCTTTGTTGGGTCTTTGTGTGGCTTAGGTATGAGTGTAATTGTGGCTTCAAAGAATGAGTTGGGTAGTGTACCTTCTGTTTCTATTTTGTGGAATAGTTTGAAAAGAATTGGAATTAGGTCTTCCTTGAAGGTCTGATAGAATTTCACACTAAAACCATCTGGTCCTGGGCTTTTCTTTGTAGGGAGACTTTTAATGACTGCTTCTATTTCTTTTGGGGTTATGGGACTGTTTAGATGGTTTATCTGGTCCTGATTTAACATTGGTAACTGGTATTTGTCTAGAAAATTGTCTATTTCATCCGAATTTTCCATTTTTGTTGAATATAGGCTTTTGTAGTAGGATCTGATGATTTTTTTAATTTCCTCAGTTTCTGTTGTTATGTCACCCTTTTCAGTTCTGATTTTATTAATTTGGATACTGTCTCTCTGCCCTCTGATTAGTCTAGCTAAGGGTTTATCTATCTTGTTGATTTTCTCAAAGAACCAGCTCCTGGTTTTATTGATTCTTTGGATAGTTCTTTTTGTTTCTATTTGGTTGATTTCAGCCCTGAGTTTGATTATTTCCTGCCGTCTACTCCTCTTGGGTGTATTAGCTTCTTTTTGTTCTAGGTCTTTCAGGTGCTCTGTCAAGCTGCTAGTGTATGCTCCCTCCAGTTTCTTTTTGTAGGCACTTAGAGCTATGAATTTTCCTCTTAGCACTGCTTTCATTGTATCCCATAGATTTTGGTATGATGTATCATCATTTTCATTAAATTCTAAAAAGTTTTTAATTTCTTTCTTTATTTCTTCCCTTACCTGATTATCAAGGAGTAGGGTGTTGTTCAGTTTCCATGTGAATGTGGGCTTTCCATTCTCTTTGTCATTTTTGAAGACCAGCCTTAGACCATGGTGATCTGATAAGATGCAGGGAATTATTTCAATTTTTTTATATCTGTTGAGGCCTGTCTTGTGCCCAATTATATGGTCTATTTTGGAGAAGGTACCATGAGGTGCTGAGAAAAAGGTATATTCTTTTGCTTTAGGGTAAAATGTTCTATAGATATCTGTTAAGTCGATTTGGTTCATAACTTCTGTTGGTTTTACTTTATCTCTATTTAGTTTCTGTTTCCATGATTTATCCATTGCTGAGAGTGGGGTGTTGAAGTCTCCCACTATTATTATGTGAGGTGCAATGTGTGTTTTGAGCTTTAGTAAGATTTCTTTTATGAAAGTCGATGCTCTTGTATTTGGCGCATAGATATTCATAATTGAGAGTTCATGTTGGTTGACTTTTCCTTTGACAAGTATGAAATGCCCTTCCTTATCCTTTTTGATAGTTTTAAGTTGAAAGTCGATTTTATTTGATATTAGAATGGCTACTCCTGCTTGTTGTTTAGGGCCATTTGCTTGAAAAATTGTTTTCCAACCTTTTACTCTAAGGTAGTGTCTGTCTTTGTCACTGAGGTGGGTTTTCTGTAAGCAGCAAAAAGCTGGGTCCTGTTTGTGTATCCAGTCTGTTAGCCTATGCCTTTTTATTGGGGAATTGAGTCCATTGATGTTAAGAGATATTAAGGAGAGGGTGTTGTTGCTTCCTGTCATTTTTGATAGTGGAGACATCGTTTGTGTGGTTATCTTCTTTTGGGTTTGATGGAAAAAAAATTATTTTCTTGCTCTTTCTAGGGTATGATTTCCCTCCTTGTATTGGAGCTTTCCTGCTATTATCCTTTGTAGAGCTGGATTTGTGGGAAGATACTGTGTAAATTCAGTTTTGTCATGGAATATCTTTGTTTCTCCGTCTATGGTAATTGAGAGTTTTGCTGGGTAAAGTAGCTTGGGCTGGCATTTATGTTCTCTTATTGTTTGTATGATATTTGTCCAGGATCTTCTGGCTTTTATAGTATCTGGTGAGAAGTCAGGTGTAATTCTGATAGGTTTGCCTTTATATGTTACTTGGCCTTTTTCCCTTACTGCTTTTAAAATTCTTTCTTTGTTTTGTGCATTTTGTGTCTTGATTATTATGTGATGGGAGGTATTTCTTTTTTGATCTAGTCTGTTTGGTGTTCTGTAGGCTTCTTGTGTGATTATGTGCATCTCATTCCTTAGGTTAGGGAAGTTTTCCTCAATAATTTTGTTGAAGATATTTACTGGCCCTTTAAGTTGGGAATCTTCACTCTCATCTATACCTATTATCCTTAGGTTTGGTCTTCTCATTGCGTCCTGGATTTCCTGGATATTTTGTGTTAACAACTTTTTGCATTTTGCATTTTCTTTGATAGTTGTTTCAATATTTTCTAAGGTATCTTCTGCGCCTGAGATTCTTTCTTCTATCTCTTATATTCTGTTGGTGATGCTTGTGTCTATGACTCCTGATTTCTTTCTTAGGTTTTCTATCTCCAGGGTAGTCTCCCTTTGTGATTTCTTTATTGTTTCTATTTCCATTTTTATGTCCTGGATGGTTTTGTTCAATTCCTTCATCTGTTTGTTTGTGTTTTCTTGTAATTCTTTAAAGGATTTTTGTGTTTCTTTAAGGACTTCATCCTGTTTACCTGTGTTCTCCTCAAGTTTTTTGAAAGTGTTATTTATTTCCTTCTTATAGTCCTCTAGCATCATCATTAGAAGTGATTTTAGATTTGGTTCTTGTTTTCCTGGTGATATGGGGAGTTCAGGACTTTCTAATGTGGGAGAACTAGGTTCTGATGATGGCAAGTACCTTGGGTTGCTGGTGCTTGTGTTCTTGCGGTTGTCTTTCACCCTCTGGATCACCTTTGTGCTATCTGTGCTGTCTCTGACTGGGGCCTGTCTTTCCTATTATCTAGGTTGTGTCAGAACTGTTTGGGATGGGTTTTGCTGCTTGTGTTAGAGCTAAGGCCCAAGATGTGCTCGGTGCTCAGGTGGAAACTGGAAGGGGCTGGGGCTCCGGGTCAGGAGCAGATTCCTGGGTCCCAGTGAGTCCCAGTGGGTCCCAGTGGGTCCCAGTGGGTCCCAGTGGGTCCCAGTGGGTCCCAGTGGGTCCCAGT
>NW_021615802.1:3593-7692 GCF_004785775.1 Grammomys surdaster
TCCCAGTGGGTCCCAGTGGGTCCCAGTGGGTCCCAGTGGGTCCCAGTTGCTCCCTGATTGGAGGCAAACACTGCCACCTCCTAGCCTAAGAAACTGCTTGAGCTAGCTAGAGCCACCGAGAGCCCTGCTTCCTCTAGGTTCTGTGAGATTGGGTGCAGAGCTGACTCCCAGGATCTGCTTGGGCACAGACCGGGAGGAACCCACGCTCCAGGCCTGGAGTGAACTCCTGGGTCTCAGTGGGTCCCAGCTGCTCCCTGTTTGGGGGCAAGCACTGCCACCTCCTA
Source organism: Grammomys surdaster (assembly GCF_004785775.1). NCBI lineage: Eukaryota > Metazoa > Chordata > Mammalia > Rodentia > Muridae > Grammomys > Grammomys surdaster. The sequence continues at coordinate 3,878 of NW_021615802.1, forward strand.
GCCCAAGACCCTGCTTGGCACAGAGGTCCTGCAAGCCCCGCTTCCTCTGGGTTTTGCGAGATTGGGTGCAGAGCTGCCTCCCGGGATCTGCGAGTGCTCGGGCCCAGACCAGATGGAGCCCGCTCCAGGACAGGAGCAAATTCCTGGGTCCCAGTGGGTCCCGGTTGCTCCCTGTTTGGGGTAAGTGCTGCTTTTTCCTTACCTGGGATGCTGCGTGAGTTCAAGCTCCTGGGAGTCCCTGTTTCTCTCAGTTTTCTGGGGTTGGGTATGGAGCTGCCGCCTGTGACCTGCTCTATGCTCGGGTCCAGACCGGAAGTCTTAAGTCAATTTATATGATGCAGTCGCTCCTAATTGCAATTAAATCACTGTATTATATACAAATTGGTACTTGCTGAGTTTTCCTATGAACATGCACATTCCTGTCTCTTCATCTGAGTATAACGCGATTCTTAATCTATGTTAGAATTACCTCCGGTTTCAAGCTATAAGGGCAACATGACGGCCACAAACATTGATATGATCCAGAAGGTCTAAAATTTGCTAACCAAGCCTTTACAGAACCAGGTACCTGGTGCTCCTCTGCATCTGAAGGTCAGAAGCTTCAGGGAAGTGGCCATGGATACTTTGATTGCTGAACACACAAGTCTCAACCTCGATGAACTAAAAGAAAACAATTAGGCGTGTAATCGAAATGACATTTATATCCACATGCAGAGATTGACACTTAAAACTCAACACATTTCTAGTAAGTCATGGACTTCTTAAATAGATTTTTTAAAAAAAAATTAGTTTTTTTTCTATTAATCATAGAAGAGTTAATTTATTTATTTGAGCTTGCTTTTCCCAAAGGGAAAGGAGATGTTGAATATCAGAGTGCCAGTCACTCCATATACTGCCATATTTTAAAACAGTAGTTAAATATCAAACTATTGTGTAAAGCAGTTAAAATATTAAGCTAAGGGTGTTAAAGATGATCAGAGCTGCTGTAACAATCTTTGCCCTATAGAATGAGATTTATCTCAGATGTACTTTTGTGATGTGATTCCACGATTTAAGTTTTATGCAGTCTCAGAAGACGCCGAGTGTCTCAGTAAAAGGTGACTCTTACCGCTAGAGGGAGCCAGTTGGACATAGAATTACAGTAGACTTCGAAAGCAGGTTTTTAGCTGGTGTCAAAAAATAAAAATTCTCTCAATCTCTGCTAATAAACTGCATCTGTCAAGTTACCAAGGAAAAAAAATAAGGAGTTTTTCTTCACAGTATCATAAACGGTTTCCAAAGGGAACTCTAATGCTCCAGATGTCAATGGAAAAACATTTGTATAGGGCATAATTATCACAACCTAGATACCGCTGAGATTTGTGGTCGTTTAATTATCCTTTAAAATTACCTTACTCTTGTTTTCAAGATAGAATTCTGTCATCATTTAGTTTGAACAATATGCTAAATGAACTTTCAAAGTACTAAATGGGAATTTGGTTAAATTACCTACTCATTCCATAGAGAGAATATTAATATTACTGAACTGATTTTAAAAGCCCAATTTTGTTTGACTTTGACAATGAAATTAGAAGCAGTTCATTTTAAGGATTGGAAAGAAACACTATGAGTACTCTATTTTTCATATTTAGTGCCTTTATTGTTTTGGTTTGACAAAAAAGCACCTGCTTGGATAAGTGTTAAAATTTTACGTAATGTTTTTCCCAGGAAGAGCACTTCTACATCATGTGATATACCATCGTATGGTGGATAGATGTTTTGCATTGTGAGGTGTGCTGGCACTTAGTGAGTTTAGGGTTTCTTTGAAAATGTTTTTGAAATTTTTTAAAATTTATAAATTGAACACAGCTTAATGATTAAGTTCCAACTGAACTAGCTCATCAATCTGTACATTCTCTGATGTAAATGAGCCATTTCCTAAAAAAGTCTTTGCAAGTCTCCATCCAAGTTGAGCAAAGGCCAATAACAGGTTGATAAAACGTGACTGGAGGTTTGTGAAGAGACAGACTTTGTTGATGCATTGACTTGTGCATGTATGTGTGCATATGCACATTTGCATGAACACATACACACACAAGACTCACATCAACTTTCAAATAGTCAGGTTATAATCTCCTCTGGTAGTACTTTTAGGTAATTAAACAAAGATCTTTTTGGCATTTCTTGTAGCTGTCATAAATTTACTTAAGATAGGCATTTATAATATAAGTTGTTAGTTCTTTGAAAATTTTCTAAATGTGTTTTAATTATATTTACCTACCCTCCCCAACTCTATGTAGGTCACCCCTCTTTCCCTTCCTGCCCAATTTTCTGTCATTTTTCTTTTTGATTTTGTTTTTTTTTTCTCCCATATCAAGGCCATTTTATGTTGCCAAAATATTCTTGGATGTTTAGCTTTCTACTGAAACTTGGTCAGCATCTTATGGACTACATTCTTAGAGAAAACCGACCCTCCCTTTCATAACAGCTAAAGTTGCTAGTATCTTCTCTGCTGGGTGTGGGACTTCATACCCAAGTCCCTTCTATACACTGGGATTTTCTCATACTTGGGCTTGCAGGGTTTTATATTTTCTGTGGAAATTGTTATTTCTATGTATGAAGCTGCCCTGCTATGTCTAGATGTGTTCCTTGTAGTAATCCATTGACTCTGGATCATACACTGTTTTTGCTGTCTTCTTCAATGATCCTTGAGCCTTAGGGGTAGGGGTAATATATTTGTTCCTTTTAGGGCTGAGCATTCTGAGATCCCTTATTCTGTGTTCTGACCAATGATGAGTCTATGTAAATCACTCTATACTGCAAATAGAAGTTTTCAGATGAAGGTTGAGAGATGCATTGATCAATGGGATGGTTTAATACTGTGCCTGTCTAGCAACATAATTGCTCTATGTTCTCCACAAAAGCCTATGTCCCATCCTGCTGTACGTTCTTAAGCTGATAATAGTGCAAGGTTTTATCTTGTGAAGTGAGACTGAATTTAATCAGAAAGTGATAGTTTACTCTAATGATGTCTATTTCACTATTGTCCCAGTGGCAATGTCTCTGTAGACCAGTCATTGCTATAGCTCGTGGCATTCACAGTAGGGTAAGACTGAAAGACTACTTTTCTTCTCCTATAGCTTACATAACACTTTCCAGCACCATGAAAGCTAGTCAGTTAAGTGACCCCAAAACTTCCACCAGAGAACTCCTACACCTGATAAACAACTTTAGCAAAGTGGCTGGATATAAAATTAACTCAAACAAATCAGTAGCCTTCCTCTACTCAAAAGATGAACTGGCTGAGAAAGAAATTATGGAAATGACACCCTTCACAATAGTCACAGATAATATAAAATACCTTGGTGTGAACCTAACCAAGCAAGTAAAAGACCTGTATGACAAGAACTTCATGGCCCTGAAGAAAGAAATCGAAGCAGATCTCAGAAGATGGAAAGATCTCCCATGCTCATGGATTGGAAGGATTAATATAGTAAAAATGGCTATTTTGCCAAAAGCCATCTACAGATTTAATGCAATCCCCGTCAAAATTCCCACTCAATTCTTCTCAGAGATAGAAAGAGAAATCTTAAAATTTATTTGGAATAACAAAAAACCCAGGATTGCGAAAACTACCCTCAGCAATAAAAGAACTTCTGGAGGAATCACCATCCCTGACTTCAAGCTGTACTACAAAGCAATAGTGATAAAAACTGCATGGTATTGGAACAGAGACAGGCAGGAGGATCAGTGGAATAGAATAGAAGACCCAGAAATGAACCCCCATACCTATGTTCACTTGATCTTTGACAAAGGGGCTAAAACCATCGAATGGA
>NW_021615803.1:0-1089 GCF_004785775.1 Grammomys surdaster
GGGTGGCCTTGGTGGAAAACTACCAGCCTGGATGAGAACAAGTAATCATAAATCTTGTGGATAGGTAGCCTTGGTGGAAAGGACCAGCTTAGACAAGAACAAATGAATTATAGACATGAAACTTAGTGACTTGTTCCCTGCTTTTTCACCCAGCCAATACTCTGTTCTGGAAGATATCTGTACTCCCCCTGAGAACACCTATGCTCCTGTGTCATCCCCCTCCCCACATCCTGCCTCTATGTGTATATAACCCCTGGGTGAAAAAATTAAAATAGTGTTTTGATCACACTATAGACTAACCATGGTTCTTTGCATGCCCCTGTTTCCCGCATTCTCTCTTTCAGGTGGTCCCCAGTCCTGGTCCACTGCCCTGCTGGACAGGACAGCTGTACACTTTAAAAATGGAATGCTAATATTCCTATTAGACACAGCCACACTGGTTTGTCAATACCTTCTCTGTTGGTTGAGCTTGTGTAAATACCGATTTTTTGCTAATTAATTCATTTCCTTAACTAGATACTTGACTGCCTTGTTGTATGGACCCCTAAGTTTTCCAGATTGGAAATTTATTAATCATTTAACATTAACAACATCTCTGCCTACTGATAATACAAACTACAGTGAAAGCAGGAAAGCTCACTCCCTGATGCCTCTTCCTCCCTGTCTTTGCTGTGACTACACCAGCCTCAATGTTGATCAGTCCACTCAATTCCTATATAAGTCTCATCATATTTATATTTACCCGGAGAAAGTTAGGGAGGTAGGAGGATATTCGTTCACTTCTCTCTCTCTCTCTCTCTCTCTCTCTCTCTCTCTCTCTCTCCATCTCCCTCTAACTTTCCCTCTCCCTCTCCTTTCTCTTCCTTTCTCACTGACTAGTCAGGGCTCACTATGAAAGCATTTGCAAGACTCTCTGCAAGCACTGGGCAGCTGAGGCAGGACTATGTGTTCAAAGATATTACATAGAAAGAGGGAAGCCTGAGTACAGCAGAAATTCCTGTAAAGAGAAACAAATAATCAAAGCACTTGAGAAAAAGGAATAAAATTCTGAATTCTCCAGAGACATTGGAGAATAGAAACAAATAGGTG
>NW_021615804.1:0-1469 GCF_004785775.1 Grammomys surdaster
TTTTCATCAGTGGTTCCTTCTTGGGGTCTGCAAAGGAGAGAGTGGAGATGCAGGGACAAGAGACACCAAGAATGGAGACAAGACAGTGGTCTGATCTAGCGTCTATCATTGAAACACAATTATGGGTCTATAAGCACACGCAGGGGGGGTGCAGCTGGAGACACTTAACCACTAGTGCCTAGCAGCTGGGGACACTAAACAACAAGTCCAGGATATGTCAGAGAAAAAGAACATGATTCTCAGAGTGTGCTCAGCTCTTGTGGGCTGCTTGCTTAGATATCATGCTGGAAAAGCAAGTCTCTAGTCAAGGTAGACAAGGATCAACCAACAAAGAGATGGCACAAGATGGCTGCAAAGAGGATAGCTGCTTTCTGCTAGGAGTGGGTTCCCAACACCTTTGTGACCCATTCTGGCTGGGAAGTTGTTGGGAGCCGACTCCTAGCAGAAAGCTGCTAGTCCCTTTGCAGCCATCTCCAGCCATATACCTTGAAAAGAGACTTGATTTGCAAACAGCCTACAACAGCTGAGCACACTCTGATAAACATCTTCTTTTTCTTAAATATCTTGTTCTGCTGTTTAGTGCCCCCAGCTGCAAGGCACACATGGTAAAGCACATTCAGCTGTGTTCCCCTGCTTGTTGACAGCTGCAAGGCTCATGGTAATGCCTATAAAAACCGAGGATTTCTAGTCAATAAGAGGCTCTTGATCAGATTCTCTGTCTTGTCCCCATTCTTCCCATCTCTTGCCAATCCATCCCCACTCTCTCTCTCTTGCTAGACCCTGTTGAATGACCTGGATGGATCTCATCAGGTAGTAATTAGAAGCCCAAGCCCCAGGAGAAATTAAGAGATCCATGTCTGTCTGATAGGTGTGGAATTTAAACACGGTGACACCACACCTGAATAAAGAAGGTTCTTATGAGTGAAGAGTTAGAGTTCACTGTTTCATTCATAAGAATACAGTCAATATACTCAATAGTAAGTGAAACCGGGCAGTCAGTATGTACAGTGTATAGCATTATCAAAATATCAAATCAATTACAAGAACAGAACAAGAACAAATCAATAACAAAACTGCAAATGAAAACAAGGAAAAACAAATAACCAAAGTTAGAAAAACTCAAACCAAAAATCCAAACTCCAGAACTGTGGTGAGCAGCATTCTGCGGCTGCTCATTTTTTAACACAGACTTACAGCCTGTGGCTGGCCTTGGCAAACTAGGAGAAAAGCCATTACTGATGGAAATAATCTTTTCAAGAGAAATGTAAGCAGGTGTCCTTTTTTTTGGAGCATGTGTTTGGAGGATCAGTCCTCCCAAGACTGAGCATGAGACATGTTACAGTTTTTGGCTCAAAGTCCGCAAGTTTGTTGACTGATATCCAGGAAATTATTCTTGATGACCCATCAGGACACGAAAAAATGTACACTCTCAGAGTCTTCCTGGATGCCCAGCAGCTCTTGATGTGCCT
>NW_021615805.1:0-4026 GCF_004785775.1 Grammomys surdaster
AGGTATTTCACTGTGCAGGTGTTTCCAGATTACTGAGGTCTGTGATATTTGTAGATCACGTGGAGATACGTATGCAGCAGGATCATTGGTAGACATATTAACTGAGATTTCAACATTAGTTTTCTTTTACTTTGTATCTTTACTTAATGGTTCCATCATGAACATCTATTATTAAATAATGCATGATTAAGCAAGCATAGACTAAGTTAAAAACTATCAAAACGACCACTAGATGTATTTAGCTCTGTGGTAAACTGGGTCACTAAACCATGGACTTACTCACCAAATGCTCCAGAACTGCCATCCAGGCTCGTTAGATATTGATGCCCCGATGCAAAAGGAAGGAGTACCTATTTGTTTTATTTTAATGGTGACAAATGTCATTAATAATACCCTTAAACTGCCTGAGGGCATTGCTGCAATGTCCCAGGAGTTTACGACTTTCTAGGAAGACCTTACAGGATAGAATTGAACTCCTAACACCAAGCATCCCCCAGTTCTCACCTTCTCAGCCCCATCTCCCACAGCTCAGCAAAAGTGCACCTGAAAATCACAGCAGGGCTCCAGACCTTAGCACAACTCACTCCATGATGCAAGTGCCATTCAGGTTGTAAAACTCAGCACCTAGACAGTACCACCTGCCAAAACTAAAACAAAGGCCTAATCCATCAAAGTCAATAGTTTTGGAGTCTCAAAACGTACTAGCCTCACTTTCTGGTTTCTGTTTCTGGCTAATTGTTCCTGTTAATTGAAGTATGTCAACCCAGAACATAGGTTTTGTGCTTAAAAGTCACCCCGAAGAAGGCTTGGGGCTATACTGGGATCCCAAACATTCACTGTAGTTGCCAATCGGCTAATAAAGACTTTCTGTTGGCTTAAAGCCATGTCTATCCAGTCTTCTATGGTGAATGCCCCACTATAAAAATGACAATATGCCATTTTCAGTGATGTCTTACTTGCTTATAATGTCCTTTTTTGCCCAGAAATCAGCTGACTCTCTGAGCTCTAGCTCAGATGGAAATTGATGGAGTAATTCTTCCATTCTGTTTAAGGAAATTAATCAAGGTCTTTTGCATTCACTGATGCATTTCTATTACATTTACCACATTTTCAAAAAAAAGTGTGTGTGTGTGTGTGTGTGTGTGTGTGTGTGTGTGTGTGTACAGGTGTGTACATGCCATGGGACATAGAGAAGTAGAAAACAACCTGCAAGAGTCAGTTCTTTCCATTTACCCTTGAAGGTCATAGGAGTTAAATGTAGGTTGCCAAGGCTTGGTAACAGTCACCTTTACCCACTGAGCTGTTTTGCTGCTTCCCACATGGTATCTTATCTGTTTAGGTGGCTGCTTTCCTTACTAATGCGTATCTCTAGAGTACAGGGTTCATATTTATCTTTAGTCTCAGTATGCCATATAATAATCTAGAACTTAGATTTTTTAAAAACACTTTAATAACGTGTATGAGTGTGTGCATGCATGCACAAATGCCATAGTGTGCATGTGGAGGTAAATGGGAGAACTTGTGAAAACTGCTTCACTCCTTTCACTAGGTGAGCTCCAGAGATGGAACCCAGGTCCTCAGGCTTGGTGTCAAGCACCTTTGCCTACAGAGCCATCTCACTGCTTCCTTATTGTATTTAATAAATTATTCACAAATAAATTAGTAACTAATGATATGATTGTAGAAGATATCTGAGTTAATACTTGATATAAAAGATATCAATATCCCATGGGTAAGATGAGATGTATTATCAGTAAAATCTCCAATCTATAACATAAACCTAACTTTCTTGTTTCTTTTTTTGTGTGTGTTTCTCTAGACTTCAACACAACATATTCTTGAACAGATCAAGAAACTTACAGGTCAGAATGACTCTACTCCTTATTGTTAGCTCAAGGCTGATGTCAGATCAGTTGTGTTCCTGCTTTAAGACTCTGGTCTTAGACAGCGTGTGAAAGAAAGCTGAAAAAGAGGGTGTGACTAGAGTAGAGCCATCTTTCTAACACATTCACTTCCAAAGTCATGCAAACAGCCCCATAACTCCTCCACGGTCCCTTTCCCCATGCTTCTGTGTCCTGTATGTTTTCATGGAAAGCCTAAAGTATGGGAAAGAAACTCGGTGGGTCAGGAAGATGGACAAAGAATAGCTACCAAGAGTCTGACAAGGGAGGTCTGTTACCTTTATTCTTCTACTATGGATTCGGGGTAGACATCTTTAAAGAAAAAGATGTATCAGGATCTCTGTATCTCCCACTGCTACGTTCCCATCCCCATGCTTCTAATGGGGGCACTTCTGGTCCATGATGAAGACAGCAGAGAGTATGGACTTTTAAAACGTTGATAGCTGTTCCATGCCATTAATTAATTTCATGACAGGCATGACTGTTAAATGAAGGGGGTCCTGGTAGATGATATCAGTAGTTACTATGCTAAATAGTTTCTTTACTCCTATTACCAGATTCACAATTGGAAAACTCCAGGAATAACTTGGAAAGTGATCTGACAAGGTAAGAGTCTGTCTTCAGACTGTCCTACTGACTGTTTCACGTCAACTTGATACAAGCTAGCATCATTTTGGAAGATTACTCCTTCCAGATTGCCCTGTGGGCAAGCCTATGGTGCATTGCCTTAACTGATGATTGATGTGGGAATGCCCAGCTCACTGTGGGTGGTGCCACCCTAGTCTGGTGGTCATAGGTGATAGAAGAAGGCAGGGTGAGAAAGACATGAAAGCAAGCCAGTAAGCAGAGCCTCTGCGTCAGCTCCAGCCTCATGATCCCTGCCCTGAGTTCCTACCCTGACTTCCCTCTGCAATGGAGTATAGAATTGAAAATTGAAAGATGAAACAAACTCTTCAACCCCAAGCATTTTATGGTCATGGTGTTTCATCACAACAATAGAAACCCTAACTAAGACATCACCTTAATTGTAAGTGCTAAACGTATAAAATACCTGGTATTTTCACTTCATTTACTATGATAGCGATGGTCTCGTTCCTCAATTAACGTTCTATTCTTATTGGTTAGCTTTCTGGTACTTTGCTATCACTTCAGTTCCACTGACCTACCCTGCTGTGTCCAGTATTTCAGGACTTCCTGTGGGCTGGAACCAGGGCTATATATTCTGGTCAATAGACAAGAGCCTTCAACGGATCTTCCAACATCTGGAAAATGCAAGGTGAGGAAAAAGAGTTTCTGGGTAGAGGGTAGAGAAATATTTAAAATAAAAGAAAGGGAGGAAGGAAGGAAGGAAGGAAGGAAGGAAAGAAGGAAGGAAGGAAGGAAGGAAGGAAGGAAGGAAGGAAGGAAGGAAGAAGAGTAAAGGGGGAGGGCAAAGAAAAATGTTGAGTCATAAAGAACTATTTTTTTGAGATTTATTTGTATTTTGTGTGTATGAGTATTTTGCATGCATGTATGTCTGTGCACCACATGCATGCCTGGTGCCCACAAAGGACAGAATAGGGTATGTGATCCTCTGGTACTGGAGTTCCTGATGTTTGTGAACCACCATGTGGGTGCTGAGAATCAAACCTGTGTTAACGTAATTATTTAAAACGGCCGCTGCTCAAGCCGGCTATCTGAGCTGCTGCTACTCTGCCTAGCTCAGCTGCCTTGTTCTGTAGCCAGAGGCCACGTGCTCACAGCAGCTAGAAACAGCCAGCAAGAAACACCAGCCATGCGACCCACATGAAGCCAGCATGGGAGATGGCTCTGCCAATATTCTACACTGTCTCCACAAGGCTGGGTATTCCCCAGAGGATCCCACCAACCACGAGGGCTCGGGACAAATGAGAGTCTAAATGCTTAGATTATCCAAAGACTTGCGTATTTGGTAATGATCAGTAACAAGATGCCCACTCAATCAGAGGTGTAACCGAATACCCATTGTAGATATACCAACTACCTTTGACTGCGGGAGACACGTGAACATCTGCCTCCATGTTCCCCTCTCTTGTCTCCTCTCCCTCTCCTAACTTCTCCTCTTCCTTCCCCTCTTCCTCCCCTTCCTCCTCCTCTTCCTCTCCTT
>NW_021615805.1:4951-6281 GCF_004785775.1 Grammomys surdaster
TCCTCCTCCTCCTCCTCCTCCTCCTCCTCCTCCTCCTTCTCCTTCTATTTGTCCTAATTTTCCCACTATTGATTTCAAAGAAAACAAAACAAAATTTTCTGTGTTTTTCAGCTCGACACTGATGGAACTGAATGTTCCAGAATCCCATGGTATGTCTTTTTCCTCCATCTCTGACACTGTGACTCAGGAGATTGTCCCACCTTACTGTTCCTATGAAAATGGGAAACGTTCTACTGACTACAGTATATCCTCTGAATCTTCCAGCAACAGCTCAATCCTGTCTTATGTTCCAATCTTTTCTGAAAGAGCAGCTTGGCAAATCCAGAGCAATAGTGCCCCTGATTCCCCGGAAAAGGAATTGCCCGTGTGCAGGAGCCAAAGCACACCACTGTCTACCTTTCAGCTGGCAGATACTGAGAAGTCAGATCTTTTCCAGAATTTTGCAGTCCTTCCTCCCTTACAAGCTCAAAGCTCTTTTATTAGCCCGATTTTACAATCCCTAGATCCTTGCAAACAAGAGAAAACAAAAGATAAGGAAAAGAATCATTTGCTATCAGATCATGGGTCAAATTCTCTTTTGAATGAGAGACTGGGACCCTTTGTCTGCGCTCCAGTCCAGCTCTCTCCGTTAGTCAGAGGAGAGCTGGAAGGACATATGTCTCAGAAGGTCTCCACTCTGCAGAAACAAGTGGTACCTCTGCCTGTGAGGAAATCACGGGAAATACTCAATCATCTGATGGATGCACAAGAAGTTCCTGAAGAAGAGATGCCCAAGACTCATTTACCTACAGCCATCCCTCAGAGCACTAAGCCAAGTACCAACAGATCTTCAGATGTTCCATCGATTCATCTCCATGTGAACATTGGGGTGAATTCTGAAGTAAAAAGGACAGAAGCAAAAATGTCACAACCACTGACCTCCAACAAGCAGTTAGAATCTGAACATGACCACAAAATCATTAGATACAATCCTTTAGTTATATCAATGGACACGCCATCTTCCAGAAATGTAGAAGTTAATGCAATTCGGGAAGAAACCACTTTACGGAAAAAGGATCCAAAGCCTGTGTTAGAGCTCAATATAGAACAGAGAGTCACAGGTCTTCCAGAAGAAAGGATGCAGTCACCTAAGGGACAAGTAACTGATGTGGAACTGACACCCAAGGTACCAGGTTCAGCCACAGACAGAATAAAGGTGACTCCGATAGCATTGCGTCAGACTATGGATACAATGGGAATCATCCCAGATACACATTCAGAGGTAACAGACTCTGTACGTTCACCCACAGACAGAATAAAGGTGACTCCGATGGCATTGCGTCAGATTATG
>NW_021615806.1:0-1174 GCF_004785775.1 Grammomys surdaster
AAGATTCTTGGGAACCTTCCCCTAGGTAACTCTCCTAAGAGACACTAGGAATCAAAAATGTTGAAATGTTTTTCATTTGTCTGATTTTAAAACAGGGTCTCCATGTGTATGCTAAGAGGGCCTCCAACTTTCTATCCTCCTGAGTACTGAGGTTATAGATATGCATTCTATTGCCCACGTGATAAATTTAATTTACCAAATACATCAGCACAAACTTCTTTTGCTAAGTCCATCAGTGTTAAATATTGTTCCCAGTACATTGCTATCATAAACAAGAATCACAAAAATTCTAATAGGTATCACTTTTCATACACCATTTTCTGAAGCTGACAAAGTGAATCTGCCTCTTCCATACAAAGCAATATTTCAGTAATCTGGCAACTGTGGTATCACTGTTGCTCTGAGGAACCCACCACCCTACTGTTATCTGAAAATCACAGGAAAAACTGGTTGATTCTCAAGGCCATGCTTGATATTTGAAAAGAGTCCATTAACTGGACTAGAGAGAAGGGTGGTCTGGGCTTTTGTGTCCTATATCTTTAGCCACAAGAATCACTTTTTGTCTTTTATTATAGTGATAGAACCTAATGTTCCAAATGTCTAGAATGGTTTGTGAGTTTAACTCAAAAAGAGAGACTAGGAATTCTAATGCTCCAGAAGCTCAATCAAGTCAGCTGTAATGAACATAGTTAAACTATGTAAAAACATGTAAAACAGCTTAGTCAAGGAAACCCACAACACCCAAGGCTACACCTGATAATCAGAACCTAGAAACATCACTCAAGATTCCAAACACTGTCTTAGAACTCCAGGTCTTAGAGACCAAAATGTGCTTTGCTCTGCAAATCTGGAAAGATGCCACCTGCATCTGGAGTGTCTTACCCAAGATTCCAACCCTTAAAGACTTCTATTAGAGACTGGACTTGACCTTCAGCTAAGATAAATCCCATGGACTAGTATCCTTTGGGAGGCAGGATTAGGGCTGCAGTTAGGAATTTAGGGTAGGAATCTTGTGGAATGACCTTCAGCATAATAAAATATAACTTTTAAAAATTACTAATTACCCATATCTACCTTCTTGCTCCAACACCAGCTAAACATACATATTTTTTATAAGGCTCATAAGAAAAGAGAGCCATAAATGAGGTCATAAAAGGACTTAGTAGCAGAAATA
>NW_021615807.1:0-1088 GCF_004785775.1 Grammomys surdaster
GGTTTCATTTTAAAATTCAATTTTGAATGTTTGCACATAGAATGTACTCCTGATTCAATCTCTTTCCTATATACAAAAAAAGAGATCTTATATATTGAGAGAGAATTATATTTATTTAAATATATAAATACACACCAAAATATACAAGGTAAATTATATACATATATGTGTGTGTGTTCATATATTAAGTATGTAAGAACTATCAATGAAAGATGGCCTGGGGTTCAGATAGAGATTGTTTAAGTGGGGAAGGTTTGTAGTAAGGAAAATTATTTTTTAATCTTAAATATCATAATTTTAAAGCAAGTTTTAAAAAAGTAAAATTAATAAAATTTAAGCCATCATCATAGATACTTTGTAATTGTTTATTATTTAGACTTAATTTCTAATTATTACATGAACAAAATAATGTTTTGACATATTGACTTCATTAATTTTTAGCCAGTGGTTTACTCTATTGTAAACAAATTAGTCATCATAAGTTCTGAATCAAAACCATTTTATTTTTCTATAAAACTAGAAGAACAGAGATGCACATTTTTCTTACATATACTATTATTCTGTAATATAACACAACATGATTGTATGCAAACCTTAAGATGTCCTGGTAAACATGATTCTTAAATTGAAAATAGGTTTTTCACACAATGATTTCTGATTATGATTTTTCTTTCCCCGTCATATGTGTGTTTACTGTGGGCCTTTCTCTGCAGTTGTGTTCACCCTTGATAGTGCATCAGGAAGCTGTATCACTTCCATGATCCTTATCTCTTTTCAGCTAACTTTTGAGACAGAGATGGTCTTAGTCAAGTTCTACTGCAGTGAAGGGAAACCAAGCTCATAGAAATTTTTACAGAAGAAAATGTATATGGTACTAGCTTTTTTTTTCAGAGGTTTAGTTCATTATTGCTATGCAGGCAGACATGGTCCTGGAGAGGGAGTTCATTTTGGATATATTGCCTGGCAGAGTGTCTCTGTGGTCTCCTTGTCTTACCAATCCATGGACTAAAACTCCTGCCACCATGCCTAGCTTTCTAAGTGGGTGCAAGGGATCTGAATTCAGGGATTCATGCTTGTACATTCTGATC
>NW_021615808.1:0-625 GCF_004785775.1 Grammomys surdaster
ATCTATCTCTTGAGACTTGCCTAGATGTGTAGATAGGAATGTTATTAGCTGGTCATTTTGCTTTCCAAGTTCTAGCAGTTCTTTCTGGAGAACCGTGCTCTGATGGTGTGTGGAGATGAGTGTTCTTTGCTTGCTCTGTAGTGCTGAAAATCTGCTGAAGTAACTGGCTGTGCAGAATGTACTAGAAGCTTTTCTAGACCTATTATTGTGAAAATCAGTATCTTTTTACAATATATTTGTACATTATTAATTTTGTACATTTTAGAATATTTTGATTACAATGAATTTGTCTGCCGATTTGCTACTATATCTAAAAGGGGGTCTTCATGATTGTAAAACATACAAAAATAAATAAAAGCATAAATTATAGGTGAAGGAAACTGGACCCTAAGGTTACATTTGGCCCTCATACCCAGGCTCAATTGAAATCAAATATTTTGTCTTCAATAACTCAGTCTGATCCATACTTCTTTATTTGGAAATCTTTCTCACAAAATTTGTTTTCAGTTTAACTTCATGTTGAATATGACACTTTTGAGGAGAGAGTTGGCCCAGCATTTAGACAAAAATTTTATAACTACAGAATGCTAAAATATACAATGGAGTTTCAAGTTTTACACCTACA
>NW_021615808.1:725-1563 GCF_004785775.1 Grammomys surdaster
AGTTGGCCCAGCATTTAGACAAAAATTTAATAACTACAGAATGCTAAAATATACAATGGAGTTTCAAGTTTTACACCTACAGCAAGGAGATACTGTCACAAAAATGGGGAAGTATGTATGTTGCTTTTGATGTATTCTTGTTCTGTCAAGCTCTTTGCTATAATTGTCAAGATCATTATGTTAATCTAACTTTAAAAAGTGATATCATCTGGTAGCAACATAGTAGTTCAAATAAAGGCATTTGCATGAATTATTCTCTAATCTTTTTTGGTGTGTTTTAATGATTTTTTTTTTCCTTAATGTGGATATATGGGGTGTGGGGGTTGTGATTTAAAGAGATTTCTATTGCCAAGAGAAAGAGCATTGGTTTCCCCTGGATCTGGATTTACAGAAGGTTGGAATCTATTTGATGAGGATGCTGAGTATCAAACTCGAAAAGAGCAGCAAGCACTCTTAACGGCTGAACCATCTCTCCAGCACGATGTTTTGTTTTTGATACAGGTCTTCCTCTGCAGCTCTGGATGGTCTTGAGTTGAACTTCAATTCCATTTCAGCTTCCCCATGCCTTCCCTGAGTTTCCTCCTGGTGCTTCTGCCCCATAGTGATATGCCAATGATTATCTGCATATCACTATATGATATGCTTTGGTCATCTACAATTTTACATATTTTGTCTGTATATGTATAAAGATGCATATGTGTGTGTACACACGAGAACCAGGTTGGTTTTATCTCCAGGGGTATGGGTGTCTCTGTGATTGGCTAAGCCTCTAGAAACTTATTCTAAAGCCTTAAAACTCATGCTGACTTACTGGTTTTACTCCAGGCCATTTGACAGG
>NW_021615809.1:0-1201 GCF_004785775.1 Grammomys surdaster
CTTAAAAAAATAAAAAAGCCATGGAAGTGAAATGCAGGGATTCCCTTACGTATACTGGCATAGGTTAGACCCTCTGTGACTCTTGATGGTTTCATTTTGTCCCCATGTAACAACCACAAAACCCAATCAAATAAAGACTTGGTATTTGAAACTACCTGCTTTGGCCTTGCCATCACCTGCCTTAAGGGATGGAGAAAGTCATGATCTGAAATCCTTGATGTTTAAGTATTGTGATAATCATGGAAATTCTTTTGCTTCCCAGTGAAGTCAGTTTCTGTGCCCAAATTGCTAGGAAGGCCAGCTCAGGCCACCCCTGACAGGAAGCTCAACATCCCCTTCCCAGGACTTACTCCACATTCCCCAAGACCACCTTCTTCGTCCTTCATTACTCTCAGATGAAAGTCCAGCTACTTTCTGCCTCTCTCTAGTTTCTGTCACCTCCATCTCTGCTCTTCCAAAAAGTCTCCTCAGTCGGGAAATCATGTCTAGGGACATATGCTGTAGACACTGACTGAGAGAGCTCAGTGCACTTGGTGTCACTACAACACTGGTGACATCACAAGGGATGCCGAGAACTCTCCAGGATACAATGGAATGTCCAAAGAAGGGGCTGCTGATGTCATGGGGAACACCCTTTGCCTCCCTGCTAATTTTCTCGCTGTACAGGTAGGAAGCTGAGGCATCCTTATAAGGGTGTTTCCTGCATCACAGATATTGGGCACCTCCACTTTCCAAAGATAGAGTTTGCTCTAGACTTGATCAGAAACATCTAAGTCATTTTTTTTCTGAATTTAACTGACTGTTTCCCTTCAGACCTTGCTCAGGAATGTCTCATCCTAACTCAGGCTTTCATAATTCAGCAATATTAGCCATTAAAAACTGCTGAAGATCACATCAGGAAGAATGTGGAGGAGGAAAGAACTCCTGTCTCATCATGTAGAGATGCTTGAAATCACATCCTGGAAGAGCCTGAAAGGCAGGTGGCAAAATTAGTGTGCATTAAGGGGTGCACTCATGAAGCTGTGTGCTTAGCATTTGAATGGTACCCCAAGGGGTCTTAGGAGGGAGAGGTGCAGTTATCAGGTGCTCACAACAGTCTGGAGATCTGTTGACAGAGGAAGATCAATATTGTAGCCACCATTAGGCTGGGTGAGGGGCTCTCCTCTCAGTGCCAAAGTCACCAAAGCAGGTTTCCTCACAG
>NW_021615810.1:0-1103 GCF_004785775.1 Grammomys surdaster
GTAAGCCCTCATGTTGAGTGTGTATCCTGGGTACATTTTCCAAGTATTTATTGAGTGTCCCCCAGAACACTGCCTTGTCTGCACATTGGCCAGGTGAGGTTCCCATGAGGAGGCTTGGATGATGAAACTGCCCAGAGCATAGGGCAAACAGTTTGGGCCGCTGTCCAAAACAGGCAATAATGGCTCATTATTGCCTGGGTTGAGCATAAAACGGATATGCAAATTTGTAAGAGATTTGTAGCTCTGCTATGCTATGCCTAGAACCCATCCAGAACTTTGGAAAGAACACAGTGAGAGTGGGTGAAGAGGTGCTATGCAAACGAAAGGTTAAAGATGTGGCCGGTCCTGTGCAGAAATGTTTCCTGTCCCACTGACCTACTTTTGCCCCTCCACTTTCTCATCTTTCTTCTTTCACAGAGAAATGTAGGTTTTTTTTTCTCTTTTCCATAACTTGACAAACAATTCCGATGGCAACAAGCAGTTTATTGAGGAAGGGAAGAAAGCCCGTGATGTTTACCTTTAATGTCAATCTGACACCATCTAATACCACTAGGAACCGAGTCTCCATGAAAGAGTGTCTAGAACAGGTTGCCCTGTGGGCATGTCCGTGGGAGACGGTCTTGGTTACACTCATCAATGGAAGAAGAACTAGCTGCCTGCAAGTGGCATCATCCCCAGATTTAGGTACATTTTAAATATTTTTCTTTAAATTGGAGGTATCATTTATTTCAAAGGGGTCTCTTACATGAAGAACAAGAGCTTAGAAAAAATGTCTAGATATCACAAGTTTAAATAAATGTTCTTTGTGTTTTATAATTCACCAGTGGAGTTTAAAGATTTCTGTTGCTTCGATAAAACACCACGACCCAAAGCACCTTGGGAAGGAGAATTCCACATCGCCGTCCATCCTAAGGGAAGAAACTTGCAGGTGATGTTTTCTGAATGAGAGGACCAAAAGCAGTGGCCAGCTGGTTAACAGGGAACACACTGGAAGGTTGTCAAATCCCCAGTACATGCTTCTTGCCTGTCAGACCCTCAAGATACAAAGAGGTCCCTGCATAAGCTGCCCTCGTGAGCTGGGCCAGCCTCCCTCCAGCTTCTCA
>NW_021615810.1:1203-1810 GCF_004785775.1 Grammomys surdaster
AACTCTCAACTTCAGGTGATTTAACATCCTCTTCTGGCCTCTGGGGCTACCCACATCTACTTACATGCATGCACATACACAAAAAACCAAATCTATAAAAATCATTTAATCACTTTAAAAATGAAAGTAATGCACCATCAAAACCACTCAAACGGGACTGGAGAGAAGGCTCTGTGGTTAAGAGTACACACTGTTCTTCCAAAGGTCCTGAGTTCAATCCCTAGCACCCACATGGTACTTCACAACATCTGGTATGCAGACATACTTGCAAAGTACATTACATAAATAAATGCACATCAAATAAATAAATAAATCTTGAAAAAGAAGAGGAGGAAGAAGAGGAGGAGGAAGAAGAGGTGAAAGAAGAAGAAGAAGAAGGAGAAGAAGAAGAAGAAGAAGAAGAAGCAGAAGAAGAAGAAGAAGAAGAAGAAGAAGAAACCGACCACACCCTACTCCCAAAGCACACTATAGAGAAACCAATCCCATCTACCCAATGTCAGCACACAGACGATTTAACAGGCCAGCTCTCTGCTACCTCTAACATCAAACCTGTGCAAAAACATGAATGTTTCCATGATGACTGGTCTCATTTTACCAGCAGTGCCTT
>NW_021615811.1:0-349 GCF_004785775.1 Grammomys surdaster
AAATTAAATTTAAGTTTTAAACTTTAAATGCTTTCATTTAAAATTACCTCTTTAAATGTTTAAAATGATAGGGTTCCTGGTGTTTAGTTTTTAACACCATTATATAGTCTAGAAATGAACTCTCTTTTACATGTATACTTGGCGAAGATTCTCCTCCATCCCTTAGGCTTCCAATTGAGTTAAGAGTTTCATTTGCTGTCTGACTCATTCTTCTATTGCTATGATGAGACAGCTTGACCATGCTAACTTATAAAGCATTTCACTGGAGCAGGCTAACAGTTTCAGAGGGTGATCCAGGATCACCATGGTTGAGAGCATGGCAGCAGGCAGGCATGAAGACAGGCATGGC
>NW_021615811.1:449-3350 GCF_004785775.1 Grammomys surdaster
GGGGGGGGGGGCTCAGAGACAGACAGGGCTTGGCATGAGCTTTTGAAACCCTAACCACACCTCCAGTGACACACCTCCTCCAGCAAGGCCATATCTCCTTGTGCTTTCTAGAGAATTTCCATGAACTAGGTACCAATCATTCAAGTAAACGAACAGTTAAGGACTATTTTTATTCAAACCGCCCCATTTACATTACAGGATATTTTTAATTTCTCAAGGGCTGATCACTCAATTATGAGCCTTACTCTGAGAGACTGGAGTCCTACAGAAAGTTCCTAGCAATGCCTTTGTCTAGAGACAGACCCCTATATCATCTTACAGCAATCTCAGAATTTCTCGTCTAACACTGAGATTTTGGTGCATTTGAAATTTTTAAGGAGGGTGAAAGATAAAGATTAAATTTCATTTTTCTATGTAGGCCCATTTTTCCAAGCACAGTTTCTTGTTTTCTCTGATGTGTCTTTTAGGTCACTCTGTAGAAAACTCAAAAAGCTATAGGTGTGTGAACTTCCATTCGAGTGGGCCATCCATTCTGGTTCCTTGTACTTCGAATCTAATTTTGTCACAGTACCATGTTTTATTTCATGTAGCATAACTTGAACTCAGACACTGAGTTATCTTCAACAGTGTTCTTATTTTGGGGAACTGCTTTGGATAGCCATGTCTTTTGTGCTTCAACGTGAATTTTAAAATTGTTTTCTCATTCTGTCATGAATAAAAATTGGCATCTAATAGATATTACATTTAGTTTATAGATTAGTTTGATAGAATGGTCATTTTCACAATATTAATCTTACCCATCTGTGGTCGTGGGAGATCTTTGTACCCTCTAGTGTCATCTTCAATTTCTTCAGTCTTTTAACTTTCAGTTTAGATGTCTTTTATGTACATCTTTAGGTTTACTCCAAAATATCATTTGCTTTTTTAGGCTGCTGTGAATGCCATTGTTTCCTTCATTTCTTTCTCAGGGTATATTTGTCATTGTTAAATATACTGGCTAGTTTATCATCAACTTAACATAAGCTAGAACCAATTGGGAATAGAGACCCTCAACTGAGAAAATGCCTCCATAAAGGTGGCCTATAGGCAACTTTATTGGACTGTTTCCTGATTAATTATTGATAAGAGTGGGTCCAGTCCACTGTGGGAGTTGCCAACCCTAGGCATGGTTCTGAGTTGTATAAGAAAGTAGGTTCCAGGAGGAGCATGCCAGTAAGCAATGTTTCTCCGTAGCTTATACTACACTTTCTGCCCCCACATTTCTGCCTGTGTTTAGAAAATAGTCTTCCTAGTGACATCCAGGCAATTGAATGTTGTTACAGAAGCAGAACCTAAACACTACAAGTGGATTATGAAACCACCTGAGACAAAAACATGGACACAATGTCAGCACCATGACAAAGTGGATATGACAGGTGATGATCGACACAGGTGATAATGATTATCTTTATGACAAACAAAGGTATTTTTCCATTCTGAAATAGGCAGCACAGAACCATCTCAGTTAGGATGATTGGTGGTATGTAATCCAATCCTTGAGAAACATGTTTAATCCTATACAGCAATGAACATAATTTTTTCTTTACTATGAAATTGTTTTCAATCCTAAGATATAGGCAGGCTGGTTGATCAATATTATCTAAATGGCTATTTGTTGTCTAGGAGAGATTTGAAAGGATGTGAATTCAGATAGAAAGTGAAGGAGAGAGGATCTTAGAAGAGTTGCAGGAGAGGAAACCATAATCTGGATGTATTGTACTAGAAAATCTATTTTCAATAAAAGAAAAATAGAAAAAGAAAGAAAAATATGTCTGCATTCTTCTTTCCATTTTACATTGTAAGTGAAGCTATATACAAAAATAAAAGATGAATTAACATGGAAGATGAAATTCTGAGACAGAATGAAATGATGTGTTTTTACCACATTTAAAGTGATTTACAGTGAGATTAGAGGTAAACTGTAGAACAAAATTATGGAGAAAAGTGTGTGAGAAAACTTGAAGATTAAGACCAAATGGTAATTATTAAAGAAATTAGTGCAATTAAGATACTTAACAGCAAAGTACTGAAAGTTTGGAGTGGAGGGTAACACATTGCACTATTAACAACAGAAAAATCAGAGGAAACTGTGTGGGAAGTTTCTTCTTTGGTTCAACCATGGAGGCTTTTTGGAAGGAGCTCAGTTTTGGAGAGTAAAGGACTTTACTTGTTGAGACAGCAAACCTCCTGATCACCTCAGTCATGGAACTGAGGAAGCTCTGTATCTATAATGATGTGCTGTGCGTATATCTGTACATCACTCACAAAGAGTTGATACTATTTCCTCTTGGTTTGACAACACCAGTCTGGAGACCCAGAGGATTACTTCCTCCACAGTTTCAGAAGTTATATGATTCAGGGAGATTAACCAGAATCAGTTACTCATCTGAAGAAACATTTCCTAATATACTGTCAGATCTACTAACTTAAAAGTGAGCATCTACCTGTAGGGGACATTTCTGATGCTAAAGTCCTGTCCTCAATTGTTTCTTGATCTGTCAGTAAACAAAGCCATGGGCTCATTGCTGGGCAGAAGGTCCAGGTCCCTGGAGGAAAAGTGGAGAAATGGTAGTGGAGCATGCTTTAGAGAGAGAAGTACAATGCAGCGATGTGAAGTATCAATACAAAGTGGCCACACAATCTACTTCTATAGGTAGGTGGTCAGGGGTATATAGCAGGTGAAAGATGTGACTGACTGAGATGCTCACATTAAGGGCAGGCAGGAGAGGTGGAAATAAGAAATTGATGAGGACATCCTTTTCCAGGCAGGAGATAGCACAACCTCAAGAAGACAAACAGTAAAAGAACAATACTCTGTGTGTGTGTGTGTGTGTGTGTGTGTGTGTGTGTGTGTGTGTGTGT
>NW_021615811.1:3360-6794 GCF_004785775.1 Grammomys surdaster
TGTGTGTGTGTGTGTGTGTGTGTGTGTGTGTGTGTGTGTGTGTGTGTGTTGTTTTAGCCTCAGATTTAAGGAACCTAGGAGAGAAATGGTAGCACAGTCACTTTCCAGAGTAAAGACAGAAGGTAGAGCAAAGATACAGGCAACATCTATCAACCCTCATCCTTGCTAGTCTTGAACTGAAATATTCACCATCACAGTCCTGTCCTCTGTTGCAGGCTCCATCCCCCTGGGCTCCTCTGAAATTTACTCTAAACACTGTTTGGATGGCATTTCAACATGATTTATTTACCACCTCCACCCCTAGGAGAGTTCTCAATTCTGCAAGTCGTCTGATAATGCCTAATCTGCATTGTCATGCAGGATGAGACATGAGAGATCTGCTCCAACCCTGACAATAAGAGATCCTGAGGCAGGATCAGGAACCCACTATAATGCCCTACATGGAAGCCTCAAAGTTTAAACACTGAGCATGCCCCACTCCAAGTATGTGATCCTACAGGTCTCAAGAAACTTCTGTCTTTGATTGGGGTCATCCAGTGCAACTAATACACCACACAAGGAAGGACAAAAGTCCAGGCAGGGACTGGATAGATGGCTTAGGCATTTGAGAATTTGTATCTCAGAGGACATAAAGAAGGATTAACAATCCCCTGTCACTTAAGTTCCAGGTGGAATCCACTGGCCTCTTCTGGCTTCTGGGACTTGCATTCATGTAGCACACAAATCTACAGCAGGAAAAACACCCTTACATATAAAAGAAATAATTAGAAAAAAGAAAAAAACGCCTCACATAATTCTTTTAAAAAACTGTCAAATACATTGTCGATTCCATGAGCAAAAGAAATCATCATTATCATTAGAACAACAACAGGAACAAAACAAAAGAGAAAACTAAGCAAAAAACAAAGAACAACAACAAAAAATCCAACAAAACAAAAAAACAAATAACCAACATCTCCCAAAATGTCTTGGAATCCATTATCTCTGTTGTGCATTTATAAGTGAGATTATATTTCAAGAAAACAAGAGGCATAGAGCGCTGTATTTACTGATTTCTTTTATACTCCTTTATTGAATATTTTTATTTCTTGGCACATATTTGAGAAATACACCTGTGTTCCTACTTTGTTCAACTTGATCATTCACATAGTAGTACATTTTAACATAGTTAAATTCATGACCACAAAGATACAGCAGGGATATTTTTTCATCATGAAATGGGGATCCACTCATTGTGACTCACTATCCACATCAAAAGCCCAATTCTCTGTGTCACATTGTCTTACTGGGTACCAATAATTAAGTCTAAGACAAATGCTACTTGAAGAGGCCCATTCCTGCCTGATATTTTAGTGTTACAAGACTGTGAACCACACATGAATACAGGAGGTTCTTAGGAGGGAAAAAATAGTGGTTATGTTTTCATCCATATGAATACATTAAATTCATTCAATACCATGTTAAAGTGGGGAAGTCAAAGAATATAGTATATAAACTTAACAAAACAAAAATTAATTACAGTAACAAAAATAATAAACAAATAACAAAACTTCAAATGTAAACAAAGAAACCATATACTGAAATAATCAAAATTATAACAAAATCCAAAACACAATTACTAACTTAAGAAACATTCTTTAGCTGCAGATTTTGCAGCCCAGACCTACAGCCTGTTGCTGGCCTTGGAAATATAGTGCAAAGGCAGTCAATGCTGGTAGTAATCTCTTCAAGGTGAATGAGTACATGCCTCATTGTGGTGTGGTTTTGAGATGGACAAGTCCTCCCAAAGCAAAGCATGAAATATATTAGTGGTGGTATCTGAAAATCCTTAAAATTCCCTTGACTGAACCTCATGAATTTATCTTTGATGACACATCAGGACAAGCAAAAATTTACATTCTCAGGCTCCTCATGAATTTTCAGCAGATCTTGATGTCCCTCAGCATGTGACTGAAGCCTTCCAAACATTCACTCTGCCTGGACCAGAGGCTAGACACAATGAAGGCCTTGTGACATATATGAACCGAAAGAACGGAAGAAAATGCAGTCCAAGATTGCCAAGGTTATATGGATGAGATGCAATGGTTGTTCACTTGCTTTGCACACTGAGTGTTCTTGGTGAAGAGTTGTGTCTGAGGGAGATCTTGGCCTGGTCTGTGCCCTCTTTGAGCTTTTATTGGAGTATTTCAGACCTAGATGAGGAAGAGACAAAGGCCTGGTGAGGACCTGCCAAGTCAGCTATCCAGCAAACACCAGCTTTATTGAGCAGGAGAATCCAGTATGACCATTCAGCTAAGGTCATTCCCTGTATCCCCTAAGAAGAAGGTTTAGAGAGCACCTGCACCTGGAATTTTTTCTCAGATTTAAAAAATAGCTTGCAAGGGAACTATGAACTACCCACTGTACTGGAGTTAAAATAAAACACCACATTTCTCCAATGGTCCATATATATTATATTGAAAAATAGCTGTGTAGCAATGTATATATCGAACATTTTAAGAAGTGTTCTAGGGAAATTAGATTTCATTGAAGTGAAGGGTCTTAATGTATCTGAATTGTTGGAACCTACCTTGGTTCTTACTTATGAACCCCTCCATCTGGGAATCCCCAGAAAAACTATCTGCCAGGAACCATGCCCACTGGAGACATACTATAGTCAGCAACATGCAAATCTTCCCAAGGGTAAGCAATGAACGCTAACAGAAACATTCATCTAGGTAAAACGATGCCCCTGCAATGTTTATAGCTACTGTAGTATTATTTGTGGGGCGACTTAAGGAAAAATAGGCTCAAATCATACCAGAGAGCTCAGAAGGGAAGACAGAATACAACACAGTTGAAAGAAACATGAGGGATCACAAATGTTTCATGGAAAGGAGTTCTTTTAAACTGGATCAGAACAATCTTCTTAGGTACTCCTAGTTGACTTAGGCAGAGAGTCATGTGGAAGGACAGAGACCCAAAAATACAGTTATACAGGTATAGGAAATCTCCTTGGCTTCTGCCATCCTGTGCTAGTACCTCATCTCAGTGACAGCAACAGGATGCTGCATCATTTCAGCCAATCTATGGACACACACACACACACACAATCACACAGAGACAGACACACATTCCTGAACACACAGAAGCACATGTTCACACATAAAAGTGTAGTTCATTGCAGAAACATTTTTATCTTCCCAGTTAATGATAATATAAGAGATCACACAGCATACTATAAAGCCATAAGAAATAAACCCTTGAATTGAGAAAAAGCCTGGAGAGATAGCTAATCCATTAGGAGCACTGACTTGTCTTCTAAATGTCCTGAGTTCAATTCCCAACAACTGCATGGTAGCTTACAAACCATCTTTAGTGAAATCAATTGTCCTTTTCTGGTGTGTCTGAAGAGAGAAACAGTGTACTCACATACATAAACTGAATAAATTTTT
>NW_021615812.1:0-3351 GCF_004785775.1 Grammomys surdaster
ATATCTATATCTATATCTATATCTATATCTATATCTATATCTATATCTGCATCTATATCTATATAATGTAACTAGAATTAGGTTAGAATTTTATAATTTGGGCAGAATTTCTCACAATCATTTCTTAAAGAAGAAAGAAGTATCAAGAATCTGTTCTTCACACAATCAATGACAATTTCTAATGATAATGTAAATACAATAACATAGATATGTAATATAAATGTAATGTAAATTTGTAATATGAATATAATGTAAATATGAAGATATAAATGTGTAATATAAATCAGTAATGTAAACATATAATATAAATATAATAAAATATGATAATGTAAACATATAATAGAAATATAAGTACAAAATATAAGTATAATTTAAGTATGATGACAATGTAAATATATAATATAAATATGTAGTGTATATATGTATATATAATGTAAATATGACTTTAAACAACACAATAGTATCATTAGATGTTGATAGTGGCCTTGAAAATATTTAAGCTCCATGTTCAAATGTCACTGAATATTGTCTAAATTATACAAATTATATAAAATTATATAGATTATATATATTACATAATTTATATAAATCATAGGACATTATATAAACTATGTAATATTATGTAAATTATCTAAATATTTGTGTCTTATGGAATTTGAATTTTGTCTTTAGATACACAAACAATCATTTGCTCATCTTTTTCTCAGCCAATTTTCAAAAATACATTTATTGGCTATTTTATTTATTTACATTTATATTCATCCTATTAGAGTAGAAGACTCTTTAATAATAGTTTTTTAA
Source organism: Grammomys surdaster (assembly GCF_004785775.1). Lineage (NCBI taxonomy): Eukaryota > Metazoa > Chordata > Mammalia > Rodentia > Muridae > Grammomys > Grammomys surdaster. The sequence goes on from NW_021615812.1 coordinate 802, forward strand.
TTTTTAATTTTTTCAATTTTGCATATTTTAATATTAAAAGTATTCTATTGTGTATTTTTATTATTGGACATTGTTTATTGCATATTTTATTTATTGGATGTTATTTATTGCATATATTTCTAGTTGTATATTTTTATTGGAGATTTTTCATTACATATTTTTATTGCATATTTTTTCATTGGATATTTTATTGGGTATTTTTATTGGATACTTTTATTGGATATTTTAATCACATATTTTTAATTGGATATTTTTACTGGATTTTTTAATTTTATATTTTACTCATTTACATTTCTTTGTAGGTGCAGTTGTACAGGAACTGGCATGGTCTACTGATGAGTGCATGTGATTGGAGCAAATTAGATTAACCAGGCAATTAATAGCAAGGAATTTTCAAAACGAAACATACACGACATGGGCAGGACCATATCTGTGATTTAAAGGAGAGCAGGGTCTACAGAGTTAGATCTAAAAGCCCAGTTTGGCCTTAGGCCCAGCACTGGCTTCCCACATAGCAGCAGGAGGCTCTGCAGTGGACCGAAGGCAATGGATGGGCTGCTCTGTGTGTATGTGAGGCGTTGAATTACCCTGGCTTGAGCACAGAGGGCAGTTGGAGATGAAAAGAAGGTCCTCCCCAGAAAACATTGGTCTACTTACACAGAACACAGGCACACAGGTTGGTATCTCAGGTACTCCTCAATATGAGTTCTGGTGGATATTGTCCCCAAAAGTCATCCAGTCATCTGTCCACCTCAGACACTCAGAGTGGCTGGCAGCTCACTCCCACAATCTTGTCTGCAGGCCACCTAGCACCCTGAGCTGAGGACAAGGACATATCAAAAGAAGGAATGGACATTCCACCCCAATCTGCTCCCTTGAAAACCAGGCCCTAGTCTCCGACTCTCAATTTTAAGCACTTACTAAGTAAGAATCTCCAGGTAACCAGGAAACCAGGCAACAATTATGAGCTAATCCCAACTCCCTCACAATCTCTTTCCTCTCTCTAACCCTCTACCACACATCCACCACACCCAAGCCCTTCAGGACACTGGGACCTAGAGATTGATCTGGCCTAGAGATTGACTGAGTACCTGCCTGATTGACCCCACCAAGGGGTCCCCTAAAACTGACTTCTAGTTCTCTGCTAGGGGATGCAGACATCTCTGACTCTAGCCACATTTTCTCAAGTTGCCAGGTAAAGACACCCAGACAAGAAGACCCTCCCACGATGATCCTCAGCTGGTAGGACACCCAGTGGTGGAGTCAGAGAGCTCGTGGAATAGGGGAAGTCGGACACAGGCCACATGGGGTGGGGTCAGGAACCAACCTTCCCCATGGGTACTAGTACCAATACTTGCTTCTCACCTAACAGTAGGAGGCTCTGCATTGTAATCAGGGCAACCGGTGACATGGTCTGTGGGTTCCTGGGACCTTCACTTTCCCTGGTCTGAACCCAAAGTACAGTGAGAGATTAAACGAAGGCCCCCCAGAAAACCTTGGTCTACTTATCTGGACACACAGGTTTGTATCTCAGGTACCCCTCTGCCCCAGTTGGCAGGGATTCAATGAGACCCTAGGGAAGGGAGGGCTAAAGATAGGACAAGAGATACAAAGAAGCACAGGGTCTGAATGTCTGATCGAGTGCTTAAACTTTATTGTTTGGGTTGCTGTAATAAACACAAGCAGGAAAGAGGGTCAGGGTCCAGGGTAATTGTTAATTTCTTTGCAAGCATTCCTTAGCCCAAACCATTTTCTCATGAGCAATAACACAATAAAACCTTTTTTAGGCTCAAGTTGCTAATTTTCTCTCCCAGGCAGGAAGGCAATAAACCTTAATTTAGGCTGTTTACTTAACTGACATTTGCTCTCAGGAAGAAGGAAATCTTGACACATAAAACCTTTAAATATGAGTTCTGGTGGATACTGTCCCACAAACTCATGCAATCATCAGTCCACCTCAGAGGCCCAGAGGGGCTAGCTGCCCACTTCCACAATCTCATCAGCAGGCCACCTAGCACCCTGAGCTAAGGACAAGAACATATCCAAAAGAAGGGATGAATAATCCATCCCAACCAGTTCCCTTGACACCCAGGGCCTGGCCTCAGACCACCAATTCTAAGAAACTACTAAGTAAGCATACACAGACAACTGACCAGGTATCCAGGCAACTACTTTTAGCTAATTCTACCTTCCTCACAATCTTTCTCCTCTCTCTAAGCCTCTACCCCACCCCCAACAAACCCATGCCCTTCACAAACCACCATGCAACACTCAGGGGAGCCTTTGCTATCCTTCCTTCCTCCAAAGGCCCCATGTCACTCTTACTATGGATCCTTCTTTCTATATCCTAGTACACACCAACCTACCTCCTTGTGCAGGGGCTAGGCAAACATACAATGCTGAGCTCTCTGAAAGGATTCAAGTGGACTGAAGGTGACAGGCACATAGACACAGAGTACAATGAGTACTTATCACTAGTCCCACCAGAATCCCTGAAGCAAAATTCCCCACATCAGCAACTCATCCTAGACCAATTCACACCAAAGTCAC
>NW_021615813.1:0-2724 GCF_004785775.1 Grammomys surdaster
CAAAACCCTCTGTTTTCTAGCCCTTGATCTGGATCTCTTCTTTTTCTCCCATTTGTGGACATTAGTTCATAACATATGTAGTCATGTTGACAAGTGACCGCAGCCATCCCCGTCCATCTCTTGGCCATTTGAATCAGAATCATATCTTCTTTTGTCCAAATGAAAAAAAAAATAACTGCAGCATTAAACGGCCTATATAATAAAAACCATCACTTTCTCAACTGAAAATCTACAAAGAGAATCCCTAGCTGGTCAGGATATTTCCCCCTGGTCAATTCTCAGTTCCTTCCATTTAATATCTTTGAATACAAGATATAACACCATTCTACTTCCTGATACCCTGTTGTGAACACTATTTTGAACCGCTCCATTTTGGGCTTTTGGTTTTCCATTTTACTCTCCTTCTTGAAATGTTTCCCATAAGAGTCAACAACATAACAAAGTCTAATCTAGGTCTCTTAGATGCTCCCAATATTGATGGTATTAATTTAGATCTCTTTAAATTACCCTCCACAAAACTCTTAAGACAAGTGCACAAAGAAGCCCTCTTCTTCACCAAAATACCAAAAGGTATTTTCTAAGCCTCATATTAATACTCCTCTCATCTGATATCTACTGCGCCAAGCCCCCTTATTTAAAGTCACTCTTAGCACCACTCTCTGCCCTGATGCTAATACTTCAGCATATTAAGCTCCATTTAAAGCATCCAAACTTCCAGAATTGAATTTCCTACTAACAAAAACATGGATACACCTATCACAATGAAAACCCAGTCTCTGGTACCCCTTTCTATGTTACTTAAGGATTCATGACAGTGAAGAGAATCCATGTGTAAGACAACACTTAGTGAGGATGACAGTCAATTTGGGCTGACTTACAACTTAAAGATTTCTTCTATTAACACGATGGCAGAAACTCGGACACCATTCAGGATGACCTACAACTAAAGGGGCCAAGAAAGGCAGGTTATTCTCTTCCGCGTGCTGCCAGGAGGATGGTTTTAACCAAGCTGGCCTGATCTTAGATTTTCATGAATCCATCATTGTGACACACTTCCTATGACAAAGTGACCCCATCCTTAGTAAGGCCACATATCTGATTAGTGCTAAATTCATGTAGGCTAAGCATAGTGAAACAATCACAACCATTTCCTGGCACTAACTTGCCTCTGGAAAAAAAAAAAAACGAGAGAGAGAGATATTATGGGATCTATATCAACCCAAAGGACCTTAGAAACTATCCAATGCCAAAATACCCATAGTCTAGTCCAGACTCAATAAAGCTCAGAATCCTAAATGTCCTTTCCTCTTCCTGAACTCTCTAAAATTCATTCCAGCATCAAGTAAAAGCTTAACATCAGATCACATATGTACAACATCATAGAGAATATATAAACATTTCAAAGCTTCACAGTGATGATACTCCTTCAAATGAAACCAAAAATCCAACTGCAAAAAATTCAATTCCTACATTGACTTTACTGATGTCAAACTCTTTTCAGGTTTGCAAACTATAGTATACTTGTGCTTTATAAGAGAAACTGTCACCTTTGTCTTGTGCTGGTTCCAATCCCTGATAGCTGTTTTCCACAAGGCATCCCATAGGGCTCACTGAGGAACTTCTGGGATCTTACAAAAAGATCTTGGGTTTCACCTTTCAGTTCTAGTTTCTGTGTGACCATAAGCTCCTGCCAATAGTACTCCACTGTTGCTGCTCTTCCTTGTGGTCATCCCATTATACTGGACTCTCAAATACACCCAGTTCTTCTACTTCCACCAGGCAGCACTTTCACCATGAGCCTCTCCTAGGCATTCTTCATGGTATCATTCCTCAACTTCATTGTATAACCCCTTTCAGTTCTTGTATTTCAACAGACACTGAAGCAGGAATTTCCCCAATGGCCTTACCTAGCCACTCACAGGACCAGGCCTCAACTGCTATTCTGATCCCTTCATTCCTTCAGTACCACCTGGAAGATTCTTACAAATTATCTGGCTGCCTGCAGGAGGGCTATCTCTGGAACACAGCTTCTTGGGGCTCTCATAAAATACTTCCAATATATTATACATCAACGATGACATTTTCTAAGTCACTGGCAATTTCTTAGCTCAAACTAATTTGGTTCAGCTATCCAAGTAAACTCTAATATTTTGGATTCTTAAGCCATAGCAACATGCCCAAAACTTCCAAGTTCTATCCGTTGCTGGAACACAGCGATAGTTCAATGGCATTTATCCCAGCAACCTAGTCTCAATGGTTTGCTCACTGCCTAAGTATTGCTGTCATCGAACATGATCTCTAGACTAACCTTGAACCCAGAGATCTGCTAGACTCACAGACTTGATTTGTGAACCACCTTGCTTGGAACTAATCTTTTCTTTAACTTTACCAAATAAAGAACATTATTCTTTTCTTTCTTTGTTCTTGGTTGCCCTTGAACTCAGAAATTACCTCGCCTCTCTCTCTTGGGATTAAAGTTATATACTATCATGCATAAACACAAAGCTTTTCAGAGCCAGTATTCTCAAGATCTCTATCCAAAGTAACTGTAATACCATGGCATGATTTTGAACAAAACCCTCTGTTTTCTAGCCCATTATCTGGATCTCTGATTTTTCTCCCATTTATGGATTTTAGTTCCCAACATATGTAGTCATGTTGACAACTGACAGCAACCATCCCTGTCCATCTCTTGGCCATTTGAATCAGAATCATATCTTCTTT
>NW_021615813.1:2824-3153 GCF_004785775.1 Grammomys surdaster
TTAAGCTCACAAGGAAGCCCTATTCCTCACCAAAATTCCAAAAGAAATTTTCTAAGCCTCATATGAATATTCCTCTCATCTGAAATCTACTGTGTCAACACCCCTTATTTAAAATCACACTTAGCACCACTCTCTATCCTGCTGCTAATATTTCAGCATGTTAAGCTCCATTTATATCATCCAAACTACCATAATCATGCTTTAATTATGTATAATTAAATCGTGTATAGATACTTTAATATATTTTTTTACATTATAAAATGTTTTTCTGATATGTCTAATTAGTTCCTGGCAGAGAATATTGGCATTTTCCCATGCAAGTTGTTTTT
>NW_021615814.1:0-5318 GCF_004785775.1 Grammomys surdaster
AGAAGAAAATGCAGTCCAAGATTGCCAAGGTTATATGGATGAGATGCAATGGTGGTTCACTTGCTTTGCACACTGAGTGTTCTTGGTGAAGAGTTGTGTCTGAGGGAGAACTTGGCCTGGTCTGTGCCCTCTTTGAGCTTTTGGTGGAGTATTTCAGACCTAGAGGAGGAAGAGACAAAGGTCTGGTGAGGACCTGCCAAGTCAGCTATCCAGCAAACACCAGCTTTATTGACCAGTACAATCCAGTATGACCATTCAGCTAAGGTCATTCCCTGTATCCCCAAAGAAGAAGGTTCAGAGAGCACCTGGACCTGAAATTTTTTCTCAGATTTAAAAAATAGCTTGCAAGGGAACTATGAACTACCCACTGTACTGGAGTTAAAATAAAACACCACATTTCTACAATGGTCCACATATATTATATTGAAAAATAGCTGTGTAGCCATGTATAAATCGAACATTTTAAGAAGTGTTCTAGGGAAACTAGATACCATTGAAGAGAAGGCTCTTAATGTATCTGAAGTGTTGGAACCTGCCTTGTTTCTTACTTATGAACCCCTCCATCTGGGAATCCCCAGAAAAACTATCTGCCAGGAACCATCCCCACTGGAGACATACTATAGTCAGCAACATGCAAATCTTCCCAAGGGTAAGCAATGAATGCTAACAGGGACATTCATGGAGGAAAAACAATGCCCCTGCAATGTTTATAGCTACCGTAGTATTATTTGTGGGGTGACTTAAGGGAAAATAGGCTCAAGTTATACCAGAGAACTCAGAAGGGAAGTCAGAATACAACACAATTGACAGAAACATGATGGATCACAAATGTTTCATGGAAACGAGTTCCTTTAAACTGGATCAGAACAATATTATTAGGTACTCCTAGTTGACTTAGGCAGAGAGTCATGTGGAAAGACAGAGACCCAAAAATACAGTTATACAGGTATAGGAAATCTCCTTGACTTCTGCAATCCTGTGCTAGTACCTCATCTCAGTGACAGCAACACGATGCTGCATCATTACAGCCAATATATGGACACACACACACACACACACACACAATCACACAGAGACACACACACATTCCTGAACACATGGAAGGACATGTTCACACATACAAGTGTAGTTCACTGCAGAAACATTTTTATCTTCCCAGTTAATGATAATATAAGAGATCACCCAGGATACTATAAAGCCATAAGAAATAAACCCTTGAATTGAGAAAAAGCCTGGAGAGATAGCTAATCCATTAGGAGCACGGACTTGTCTTCTGGAAGTCCTGAGTTCAATTCCCAACAACTGCATGGTAGCTTACAAACCATCTTTAGTGAAATCAATTGTCCTCTTCTGGTGTGTCTGAAGAGAGAAACAGTGTACTCACATACATAAACTGAATAAATTTTAAAAAAAGGAAAAAGAAAATAACCCTGAATGGCATAAGATCATAGTAGGCACAGCCTAATCATAGCTCCGTCAAAAAGTGCTTTCCCCTAATAAACAAAAGATGGAAATATGGGGTCTTGGCATGATAGATAAGTCTTCTTAGCAAGTTCCAAAAGCTGTGCACAGTAGGCTTGGTTCCCAAGAAAGGCCCATGGGATCCGGGTGGACTAGCCTGTTCCTGCCTCTTGCTCACAGTTTCTCAGGGGCTCCAAAGTTAGCAGCATCTTCCAATAGGCCCTCCACTTTCCACAGCTTGTGTGGTTTATAACCAAAGCTTTGAGGCTAGGCAATCAGGAAATCTCTATAAGCAGGATGCAATGTGAGACTTTCCTCCATGTAAGGAGATTCTGTCAGGGATATTTTGAGGAAAATAAGTCTGGCTACTTCAAGACAAAATGGTGGCATGTATTATCACCCTAGGCAAAAGTCCATGGAAGGGTTGGACCTACAGTATACTTGTTCACTCCTTGACTTAAAGACATCTACATAGTTTCTACTTCAGGGCTGTTCTGTGAAGTACCACTACAACTGTGATTTGCCCTAATTTCTCTGTGGAAACCTACTTCTTGTTCTGGAGTCGCTGGGTAAACGGGAACGACAGTTTAACTTTCTGAAAAGTTGTACATGGCTTCTCAGAGGCCTACCCCATTTTATACCATCAGCAATATGTAAAGTTGCTCATTTCCTCCAACCCTCCTTGAGGATGATTTTAACTCAAAGCAAATCATTTTTGAATGACAGCCTTTACAGAGTGCTACAGACAGAACACAGGGTGAGTGCTTTAGACTATCAGGACCCTAAAGGGATATCTGAGCCAGACCTGGTCTAGCACCTCACCATAGGTATGGGCCTCCTGCTAGATGCAGATGCAACACCAAGCAACTAAGTTTCTCAAATAGTAATACCCAGGACAAACTCCAAGGCCAAGGATAACTGAGACAAACTAAGGCAGAGTTAGAAAGAAAATGGTAAGATGTAAGGAAGACAAACTAGGATGCTGAGAAGATGCACCGAGCCCCCTGCGGGCAGTCACTATCCACCAAGAGCAGAGAAGGGACACAGACCCTTAACCAGCCTTGTTGACTCTCAGGCACATGGATATGACACAGCAGCCTCCTACTCACCTCCATGTACAACAGTGTTTTGTTTTCCTAAAAATGATTTCATTATGGGTTCACAGGTTTCTATATATATACAGTTTCAATAGTGATAGTTTTCCTCTACCAATGGCTGACAATCTGACTTTACAGCATTATCTGTCTCCTTTTGTTCTATTGAGCTGGGTAGAGCAGCATGATGACAGGTTGCTGTGTTTGATGTTCCCTTGATCCAAAGTGAATTGACAGAGGACTTTCTCATTGAAGCTGGCCTCTATTCTTGTGTAAGATGTTTGCTGACCAAGTAAATATATGTATACATACATACATACATACATACATACATACATACATATAAACACATATATGTACAAAAAAACCAGTGCATGCATTAATATACACACACAGACACACACACACACAGACACACAGACACACAAAAATAAACACACACACCCCAAGCAAAAGATTGCTGTGTTCAGCACATTTCATGTCACTTGAGGAAGTAGTGGGACCTAAGCTGTGTAGTAGGCTCTTAGACAAACCCAGGCTCTGCTGCCCAGGCCTGTACTTATTTCCGTGTCATGAACTGTTTCCAAGCTGATAGTTGCTGATCCTACAAGTAAGTCACAAGCTCTGCACACATATGCTGGTACACACAACACTCAAGAGCCTAAGAAAGAGAGTTGCATGAACATCCTCCAGCAAGCTCCATGTTGAAACGTCATATTCTGCTCTCTAAACCTACATTGACTTCTTCTCAGAAGACCATGGTAGCACCATTAAAAGAAACAGTTAATCATGTTTATTATCCATGAACTTTACAACACATTACAGTTCCCATGATATTAAAACATCCCTAATGTTATTCAAAAGGAAGCTAGGGAATTAACATGGAATGGTTTTTCTGAAATTTAGCACACTGCAAAACTATGAGGGGGAATTGTCCTGAAACAAAACCATGTCCATGATATACTCAGGGACACAATGTCAGCAGAGGGATGCACTGTAGGATTTCATAAATCCTCATGGTAAAGCCAGTAACACACAGTATGAATTTCCAGGGTGTTATCTCAGTACAAGGAAGGCAAAGAAGTCTAATTTTTGTTTTTAAAATAGCTATATTGTTCAAGTTTTTGTTTATAACTAAAGAATTTAATTACAAAACAATAAAACAAGAGACCAGCTTTCTGTCCTGGGGGAGGGCTGCTCTTAAGCCTCTCAGAGTGAGGTACCATAGAGAAGGATGGAGGACCTGGGTGCTAGATAATTCAGGAAGTGGCATCCTGAGGCTCCTCTACATACAATAGAGCTGTCTTCTGCCTAGAGTGATAGGGTAGCATTGGCAGCCTTAGCAGGTGGAGGAGATGGAGAGGCATGAGCAGAAGTGGTTAGGAAGGTCATTTCTGGTCTGGGTGCCTGTACCCCTCACTCCAGGGTTTGAGTTGCTGTTGCAGCTGCTGCTGTCCCAGGGCTGAGGTGAGACACAGACATGTAGCTTTGGGAAGAAGCTTGGTCTCTGGAGACACTGGATTCTGAGGAGCAGCAGATGGCCATTCATGAGAAGCCAGGTGAGGTGGCCTTGGTAGTCCCTCTACCACACCCACCACATGCCCAACAGGTCATGAACCATCCTTTGTGTGACTCTTGGGTGCCTGGACTCCTGCCCCTTGCCCTCTAAGAGCCTCACACTCACACCTTAGAATAGAGAGGCTGGTGTTCAGGTCCCTAAGGCTCCTTTGGATAGGACCACCTTGGAGCCACCTTTTGTCTCATGAGTGCAGCTAGCAGTTGTTGAGCACCACTTCCTGACCCATATCCTGCTCTGGTTCCAAGACTACCATGTCTGATTCTCGGTTGTTCCTCACATGGGTGTGCCTCCAAACCCAGGTTTAGGAAACTTTAGGTAAGGAGAGAGAGAGGGACTGGGAAGGGGAATCTGAAGTCACATGGTAAGATTTGGAAAGGGTGGGTTGGGTTAAATATGAGATTATTTACATGTAAGTGTTGGCAACATGGGTTCTGTTTGTTTGTAAAGTGTTATTGGATTCAAAAACTCACTTGTGGGTTACATGGAGCCTAGGTTTCTTGGGTAAGACCCATTCTGGCACACCAATACCCTCCTCCCTATTCTGCCGATTTCAGCCAAATGACAAGAAAGCTCATGACAAGGCTCAGTGGGCCAAGTTGTGTGCCTGACAACTGCCAAATACACCGTTGGCTTCTTCCATGATAATGAATTGTTTCCTTCCAGAAGCAACAACAAAACCCAAAACAATGAAATATGTAAAAATGTTCTTCCTCTCTATGAGTAATTAAACCTTGTAAAAATTACCTGAGACCAAACAATTTCAGGAGCTCTAGATGGAAGGTGACAGAACATTCAAAGGTGATGATCAGACACCTTAACCAATACAGGAAGGTTCAGACTCAGTGAGAGACCTGGGCTATGTTGCAGAAAGACTTATCAAAACCATATGTAATTAACTGGCCTCTCAGCACACCCATCAATTTACATATTGGCACAGACTTGCATATGCCCCTCCCTCCACACACACACCAGAAATCGTAAGTGAGCAGGAAACAATAAGGAGATATCAATGCTGGAGGAATCATTGAGTGTAGAAAAGCTAATGCTTCAAGTGAGACCCAGGACTCTGCTGTCCATCCCTTGGGAACTAAAAACACTTAGTGAGTAACTTCTTCTGCAGACTAGGTTGAGAGAGTACTGGAAATTTTTCTCTTGGAGCCTCACATCTCTCAACCCAACCATCA
>NW_021615815.1:0-1284 GCF_004785775.1 Grammomys surdaster
GTATCCTTATCAATTTTCTATTTTTTATGAATTTTAAGTGCATATTTCTCCTTTTTCATAAATTCTTTGATATCTCTTTTGTTTGATTTTTCCACAGTGTCTTGAATTTTATGAATTTTTGGCCAAGTAAATGTTCAATTTTATCAGGAAATACTGTTTTAAATCATATTCCATTACAAATCAAATGGTCTCCTTATCAATTTTCTATATTTTATGAATTTTATATACAAATTTCTCCTTTTTCATAACATTCTTTGGTTTCTCTTCCGTTTGATTTAATTTTATTTTTGGCTTTGTAATTTTTCTTCAGTTTTCACTATTTTTCCTGAATTTTTTTAATATTTTTTTCCACAGTGTTTTCAATTTTATGAACTTTTTGCCAAGTAAATCTTCAATTTTATCAGGAAAAATTGTTTTAAATCACATTCCTTTACAAATCAAATGTTCTCCTTATCAATTTTCTTTTTTTTATGAATTTGAAGTGCAAATTTCTCCTTTTTCATAAATTTCTTTGATATCTCTTTTGTTTGATTTTTCCACAGTGTTTTCAGTTTTATGAATTTCTTGCAAAGTAAATGTTCAATTATATCAGGAAAAACTGTTTTAAATCACATTGCTTTACAAATCAAATGGTTTCCTTATCAATTTACTATTTTTTATGAATTTTAAATGCAAATTTCTCCTTTTTTAAAAGTCTCTTTGATATGTCTTTTGTTTTATTTTTCCACAGTGTTTTCAATTTTATGAATTTTTTGAAAAGGAAATGTTCAACTTTATCAGGAGAAACTGTTTTAAGTCACATTCCTTTACAAATCTAATGGTCTCCTTATCAATTTTCTATTTTTTATGAATTTCAATACAAATTTCTCCTTTTTCATAATTTTCTTTGATTTCTCTTCTGTATGATTATAGTTTATTATTGCCTTTGTAATTTTTCTTCAAGTTTTCACTATTTTTCCTGAGATTTTTCACTACCCTTTTCCACAGTGTTTTCAGTTTAATGAATTTCTTGCAAATAAATGTTCAATTTTACCAGGAAAAACTGTTTTAAATCACATTCCTTTACAAATCCAATGGTATCCTTATCAATTTTCTATTTTTTAGGAATTTTAAATGCAATTTCTCCTTGTTCATAACTTTCTTTGACTTCTCTTCTGTTTGATTATAGTTTATCATTAGCTTTTTAATTTTTCTTTAAGTTTAAAATATTTTACCTGAAATTTTACTAGCCTTTTCCACAGTGTTTTCAGTTTTATGAATTTCTTGCAAAGTAAATGTTCAATT
>NW_021615815.1:1294-1922 GCF_004785775.1 Grammomys surdaster
TTTTATGATTTTTAAGTGTAAATTTCTCCTTTTTTAAAAGTCTCTTTGATATGTCTTTTGTTTGACTTTTCCACAGTGTTTTCAGTTTTATGAATTTCTTGTAAAAGAAATGTTCAATTATATCAGGAAAAACTGTTTCCTGATATGTGAAATCTCTGAGCTGGAAGAGTCTTTTGTGAAGTTCATGATCAGGAGTGACGCCTAAGGCTATAATGATGTAAGTGCTGTGGGCTGCTACTGAAGGTGCAGTATATGCCTGTGACTCTACCTGAAACATGAAGCTATCCTGAAGTCAGTGCTGCAGCTGTGACCAGCAATTGTGATGGATTCCGTTATCCGTAATGACAAACTGATGACTATGATCTGTTTTGCTTTTGGAGAACCACCTGAATTCTAAGGTTCTTACTAACAACCAAGGTCATATAGGGGTAAGTATTCTGAGCTAGCACTGGAGATCAGATTGATGGCTGAGATCCAACATGTCAGAGGGTATTCTGCTAATATACCTGATACATGCAGGTAGCCCTGATGTTGAACATGGAACGTATTTTGATGCCTATGATCCTACTTGTAACAGGAAGCTATGTTGATATCAGTGGTGCATTCTGTGACCAACAACAGTGCAGAA
>NW_021615816.1:0-548 GCF_004785775.1 Grammomys surdaster
GAAATCACAAGAGAAGTGGTGATACAATTGCAAATGTGAAACATTGGTCTTGAGGAAATCTGTGTGAATAGCAGTGCTGTGTGAACAAGTTACTTTGAGCTTACTGTCTCATTTGGACAACAGAGACCAGTAAAACTTTATTCACGAGTTGTTGCAAAGATTTAGTGACGCAGAGAATGTGAACCATGAAGAATGACAAGTGTCAGAGGTTGCTAATGTGTTAGCCCTAAAAACCAAACAAGAGCTTTTCCTCATTGCTATAATCAAGGGACCATTTTCCTTAAGAGAGCACACCAAATATTTCTCTTCACAAAAATGTAGCAGAGTACTTCTACTAGTTTCTTCTACTGGAAAGAGGTGTGTGTGTGAGAGAAGGGGGTTGGTAAAGTGGATGGTGATGTTCCTCCTAAGGTATTCGTAGACAGGTTGCTTCAAAGCATTTAACGTTAGTGCAGTGAAAAGATGATGGCCATAAAATGAAACAAAATGAAATGAAATGAAATGAAATGAAATGAAATGAAATGAAATGAAATGAAATGAAATGAAAT
>NW_021615816.1:558-1034 GCF_004785775.1 Grammomys surdaster
ATGAAATGAAATGAAATGAAATGAAATGAAATGAAATGAAATGAAATAAAAAGCTTAGGTTTATATCATGCCTAGTGATGACTAGTGATCCTATTAAATTCATGATCTGTGTGGGTGCTCAACAGATGCCTAGCAGATTCAGGCTAATGTATTGCTAGACCTCCATTGCTTGGAATGGCTATAGCTTTAGTCTTCTGCACTCTGCTTCATTTAAAGATCTTGAGACAGTGGCAAGAACTTAAAAGCAGAATCAGGAAGAGTAGATGTCTGCAGGTGGAACAAACATTCAGAGGCTGATGGAAATATTGCCCCTCCAGAATATTCTTGTAGGAATTTGGTTAAACTTAAAATTTAACTGTCCCAGGACACAGTCTGGGAGGAGCACGTTCCTTAGTCAGAGGACACTTCCCAGATTAACATTCAGAGGAGGAAGGGAAAAGCAGATTAACATTCCTGAGACCACAGGGGAGGGAACC
>NW_021615817.1:0-780 GCF_004785775.1 Grammomys surdaster
ATATATCTCTGCAGTGGGGATGGATGGTAATATATCCCTGCAGTGGGGATGGACGGGAATGTATCCCTGCCGTGGGGATGGATGGGAATGTATCTCTGCAGTGGGGATGGACGGGAATACATCCCTGCAGTGGGGATGGACGGGAATACATCCCTGCAGTGGGGATGGATGGGAATACATCCCTGCAGTGGGGATGGATGGGAATACATCCCTGCAGTGGTGATGGATGGGAATACATCCCTGCAGTGGGGATGGATGGGAATACATCCCTGCAGTGGGGATGGATGGGAATACATCACTGCAGTGGGGATGGATGAAAATACATCCCTGCAGTGGGCATGGATGGGAATACATCCCTGCAGTGGGGATGGATGGGAATACATCCCTGCAGGGGGGATGGATGGGAATACATCCCTGCAGTGGGGATGGATGGGAATACATCCCTGCAGTGGGGATGCTTGGGAATAAATCCCTGCAGTTGAGATGGATGTGAATATATCCCTGCAGTGGGGATGGATGGGAATAAATCCCTGCAGTGGGGATGCACGGGAATATATCCCTGCAGTGAAGATGGATGGGAATGTATCTCTGTAGTGGGGATGGATGGGAATATATCCCTGCAGTGGGGATGGATGGGAATACATTCCTGCAGTGGGGATGGATGGGAATGTATCCCTGCAGTTGGGATGGATGGGAATAAATCCCTGCAGTGGGGATGGATGGGAATATATCTCTGCAGTGGGGATGGATGGGAATACATCCCTGCAGTGGGGATGGATG
>NW_021615817.1:790-1074 GCF_004785775.1 Grammomys surdaster
CCCTGCAGTGGGGATGGATGGGAATAAATCCCTGCAGTGGGGATGGACGGGAATATATACCTGCATTGGGGATGGATGGGAATGTATCTCTACAGTGGGGATGGATGGGAATGTATCCCTGCAGTGGGGATGGATGGGAATGTATCCCTGCAGTGGGGATGGATGGGAATACATCCCTGCAGTGGGGATGGACGGGAATATATTCCTGCAGTGGGGATGGATGGGAATGTATCTCTGCAGTGGGGATGGATGGGAATGTATCCCTGCAGTGGGGATGGATGGGA
>NW_021615818.1:0-1076 GCF_004785775.1 Grammomys surdaster
GGGAGTTTCTCTTTCCAGCTGTGTTCACTCCTGGCCTCTCAAGAAGATGTTCAAAATGGTTTGGGCATTTACTTTCATTTGTGATAAAGCAAGAAAGAAATATGAGAAAACTTAATCAAATATAGATATCAGAGACATAATGATAACTGTGGACAACAGAACAGTGTGAGAAAGTGTAGCATGGTGCTTATAGAGTATTAACTTTGGAAACAAGGAAGCTGGGCTTGAATAGTTGCTTGGCATGAACTGACTGTGACTTTGGCCATATGCTTGATACCCTAGTCCTCTGTTTTCTTAGACCTAGGATAAAGATAATAATAGTATCTCTCTCCTCCAAAGACTGAAAGTCTCCATAAGACACTGTGCATCTAGCATCTGGTACAATACCTAGAACATATTACCAAGCAGTTGGCTTAGCCATTGTTAAGAGTTTCCACTTGGGTACCCACTCATATTGAGCAATATTATCGTCTCTAAAATAATAAAGTACTTTACCTTAGGAAACAAGAAATGAGAAAAATCACATTAGAAATTAATGAAGTGGAGACTATATGAGCAGTAGAATCAATCCATCAAATGGTTCTTTGAAATGACAAATATGATTGAAAAATTCCCTAACCAAACCAACCAAAAGGACAAGACAAAAGACTCAATTCAGTAAACTCAGAAATGAGTTGATAATAATTTAATATTTAATATATATTGTATTATGTAACTTATTATATAAATATAATATAAATGAGATTTAATATATTATATAACATATAAAAATAAATAAAATTAATATTAATAAAAATATGATGATACAATAAATACCAATAAAATTTAGACCATTATTGGAAATTTACATTGGAAAATCTATAATAAATGGATGTGACCTACCAAAATTAAATCAGGAATATGCAAACAGGCATTAGGATTGAAACAGTATAGGTCTGAGCTAGGTCCTCTGCATATATATTATAGTTGTTCAGCTTGATATTCTTATTGGACTTCTAAAAGTAGAAGTGGGTGTCTCTGACCCTTTTACCTGCTCTTGGGACCCTTTTCTTCCTACTAGGTTGTCTCATCCAGCA
>NW_021615819.1:0-888 GCF_004785775.1 Grammomys surdaster
ATCTATCTATCTATCTATCTATCTATCTATCTATCTATCTATCTATCAATCTATCTATCTACCTAACTTCTTAAGTAAATACATATCTACCTACTTACCTAGCTAACTACAAGTTTATGTGTGGACACATCACCTATTTTCTGCTTGTGGCTCACGAATATATACACTTCCAGGTACATTAACTAGAGCAGAAGGTCCTCTCTGTTTACCAGATGATGTATGCCATGGTCCTGTCAGAAATAGTTTTCAGTGTCTACAAGCAAGCCTTCCTTTCATAGGCACTGAGCACCTACTGAAGTCCATCCCTGCTCTTCCCTTAAGTCACAGCTCCTAGAAGAAGAGTCCTTGAACAAAATCCAGGAGAGAAGCCTGCCATTGCTTTCCACTTCTCCCTCCCTACCAAGCGTCCTGGAGGCATCAGCTCTGACACAACCAAGAGAGCTCTCTCTTTCCAGGCAGGCCTGCTCTTAGTTCTCAGAGGTGTGAGGCCTCCTGCAACCCAAAGGAAGGATGGTTCCTACCACCCTCATTATTATTTACCACTGAGCAATTTGCTCATCCATCCACCACCTCACAAGTATCATCAGGAACAACTCCGCTACTTTACCTCTGAGGCCTTCAACACTTTGGGCCCATCCAAGCTGTGGCCTGGACTTATATACAACCTTAACAGGTTCCCCTACGTCCAAACCTGGCCTTCCCACAAAATGTGGAGTTCAACACCATAAGAAATGATACACTCTGTGCCCAAATTAGACCTAATTCAGGGCCATCAGTGGCCTAGTTTCCTGACTAGAGGACACACAGTCAATAGATACATAGAAACACACACACAAGGAGTGCGAGAGCAAGAGAAAAAGCAAGAGTGAGAGCAAGAGAGAAAGACAG
>NW_021615819.1:988-3124 GCF_004785775.1 Grammomys surdaster
AATGGGAAAGAGAGACAGAGAGAGAGACATAGAGACAGAGAAAAATTTTGCTCTCTCAGTTTCCTGGGATCATAGACTGTCCATCTGTTTATTCCATAACCATGTCTATTCCACCAAAAAATCCCTAGACATGGCAGGAAAGGTCATCTGTTTTTTGAGCATTCACCCTGGCTAATCTCCCTGGATGTTAGGGAAGGTAAGCTATTCAGGAGAAGCACTGACTATGCTGCCTGTTTGTGGGTCAGACATCAGAGCCAGGAGGCTTTCAAGAACCCTGGTCTGGAGGGCAATCTGGCCTGTTTTGTACACCCTTGAGACTACAGCATACTCTGACTTTTCTACTCACTTTGAGCCAGAGACAAGATACTGCCTAGGCTCCTAGCCCACTTGGGGGACACAGTGAGGTTGCTTGCATAGGAGGAAGGGGGATCCTCCCAGACCATTGAATTGTTCTGGGGACTTCAGTGGTTTTCTAACAGGCCTGGGGCTCAAAAGTTTACATGAAAAACAGTTTCAGGCAAGAGACTTTTGATTTAAAAAAAAAAAGTAGGCAAACCAGAGATAAGAACCCTAGACCTACGAAGTGGGTGAGGTGGGGCTGGGGTTGGCATGGAGGACATTAACTGCTTAAAGATCTCTGGCCACAAAAGCTACTACTGAGTCCTGAGATGTTGAGACACTTCAGAGAAGTGAGATAGCCTGTCTCTACACCCTGATTCTCTGTGTGTTAGTAAAAAGGAGAGGTGGCGGTTGTGAGGGAGTCCTGTGAGGCAGCTGCTGGGGACCCTAAAGCAAAAGCAAGAGGAACCTGGATCTCTCTGGTGAACAGGGATGGGCAAGACAAGTCTCCCATGAGAACCCAGATGCAGCCCTGCATGCAGATGCCATTATAGAAAAGTCTCTTGAAATTGTGCAATCTAAGATATCAGCCTGCACTGTGCTCAGGACCTTGGAGGCTGTGATGGCAAAGACTTGTTTTTGGATGTTGGAGGTTGTTGAGTGGTGTGTGTGTGTCTTTATGAGTGTATGAATGTGCCTGTGTTGGTGCTCTATCCATCCCATAAGGTACAGAAATATGTCTGAGGGTGCCTAAGTTTCAGGAGACAGGAGCATGTGCGTGGCAGAGAGGGAAGGTTCACCCATCACAGGCACTCCTCAACTGCAGGGCAACTGACAGCCACTGAAGGCTGCAGCAGGAGACTGGTAAGCCCTAATAGGCTTGAGGAGGTACTTGCAAAGGACCTTCCAACTAAACTCTGAGGCAGTCTGGATCATAGGGGCAGAGCCGCCAAAACAAACTCCTGAACATGATGACCAGGAGCTTCCCCAGACCACTCAGTGCCCAGCCAGGCCACACAGACTGGGGCAGGCCCAGAGATTGATCCAGCACATGTCTGCATGAACTTGCCCACACTGGTGTCCCTTAAAGCTCACAGCCAGTTCTCTCTGTGGGAATACAGACTCCCTGGTCCCTGGACACACTGTCTCAAGTTGCCTGGTCAAGGCAGCCAGGCAAGAAGGCCCTCCCAGGATGACCCTGGGTTAATAAGTAATCTAGAGGGTGGTGTCAGACAACTCAGGGCACAGGGAAAGGGGAACAGTGGCCATACAGGGTGGGGGAGGGAAACCAACGCCCTTAGTGGGACACTAGGCCCAATACTGGCTTCTAAACTAGCAGAAGGAGTCTCTGCAATGGACCCAGTGCAATGAGTGGGCTGCTCTGCGTGTTCGTGAGACCTTCAACTTCCCTGGCCTGAACCTTGAGTGGGGAGGGGGGTGAAAAGAAGCCCTCCAATCCTCCTCCAAATATCTAACTCTACTTACCAGGGCACACAGATTGGGATCTCAGGTACCTCTCAATATGAGTTCTCGTGGACTCTGCCCCACAAAGTCATCCATTTATCTGGCCACCTCACAGGCCCATAAGGGCTAGCAGGCCAATTCACAATCTCTCCTGCATGCTACCTAGCACCCTGAGCTGAGGACAAGGACATATCCAAAGAAGGAATGAATATTCCATCCCGACATGCCCCCTTTACAACCAGGCCCTGGTCTCTGTCCTTCTAATCTAAGAACCTACTAAGTCAGCGTCTCCAGGCAACCAGGAAACCAGGCAACCATTATGAGCTAATTCCA
>NW_021615820.1:0-1246 GCF_004785775.1 Grammomys surdaster
GTTTCTATATTTTTAGCCTTTTCAAAATATATTTGTATTCATTTTCCCCAAAAAACTTCCACGAATGTTTAATATTTCTTCAACTATTTTTTTCTATATTTAACTTAGTTTTTAACACGAATTTTTAAAAAAAATGTCTTCAATTATATCAAATACGTTTAATGAAAATATTGAATTTCTTTTGCAATTCTTCTTTCATCTTCAACATTCAAATGGATTTTTGCATGTCAGTCTTGAATTTCCTTAGAGATTTTTCTACAATTTGAACATTTTCATACTTTTTTCTATTTTTATTTTCTTCTTATCCAAAATTTTTCCACAAATGTTTTTTATTTCTTCATAATTTTTTTCTATATTTATCTTAATTTTGTCACTAATTTTTAATCAATGATTTCAATTTCATCATGCAAATATTCAATTTCTTCTGAATTTTTTCTTAAATCTTCAATTTTGTAATGAATGTGTCCATGTCAATCAAAATCTTGAGTAACATGAGTGGTTTTTCTAGTTTCAATATTTTCCTTACTTCCTATACTTCTCTTCATTTTAACCAACATTTTCAACAAATATTTTGCAGGTTTTCATCAATTTATTCTAAAATTATCCTAACTTTTATCACTAATTTTTAAAACAATGTCTTCAAATTTTTCAAATATTTTTAACGTGTGCTTATTCTTCATTTTCCTAAAATTTTCTTAAATCATCTTCAATTTTCTGATGAATTTTTCCATTTTATTCTTGAAGGTTTTTATCGATTTTTCTACAGTTTCGATATTTTAATATTCTTTTTCTATATTTGTCTGGATTTTATCCAAAATTTTCCCAAAAATGTTTTATATTTTTTCAATAGTCTTTCTATGTTTACCTTTGTTCTGAATCACTAATTTTTAAAATAGTGTCCACAATTTTATATACATTTCTCCATGCAAATATTTAATCTCTTCTGTAAATTTTTTAAAATCATCTTGAATTTTCTAATGAATTTTTCCATCTCAATCTTAAATTTTCTAGGAATTTTTCTAAAAACGGTTTCAAATTTTTCATATGTTTTTCCATATTTGCCTTTACTTTTATCAAAAATTTAACATAAATGTTTTATATTTTTTTCAACTATTTTTCTGTATTTAACTTAATTTTTAACACTAATTTTGAAAACAATGACTTCACTTTAATCAAACATTTTTATTCAAATATTCAATTATTTCCCGAACTTTTCTAAAATTATCATCAATCCCCTAATGAAATT
>NW_021615821.1:0-13131 GCF_004785775.1 Grammomys surdaster
CCCTAACCCCAACCCCAACCCCAACCCCAACCCTAACCCTAACCCTATATGGACATATATGATCTATATATGGTATTATGATCTTATATTAAACTTATATTAAACTTACAAGATGATTTCTATTTGAATAGATAGACATGTTTTATTTGGGAAATGCTAGATTTTTTCATATTTGTAAGGTACTTCACTAATAGCCTAGCTCAATAATACATATGTGAACCTGCTGTTTAGGGAAAAAACTAAGACCAGGTTGATTTTTAATGCCTTAATGGCAGCCTATTCTGCCAAGTTCAACTTCTGATTCCTACAAGACTGTGTGAGTTGAGTTGGGGCCTAGTTCTCTCAACCATAACACTTGGTGACTTTCCAGATCTAGCAAAAAAAAAGTTTAAACATCTATGACTCACAAAGCAACAAGGTGAGATGGAAGTAGGGAGCACTACCCTTTAGGAAGAAATAACAATCCTTTGAGGAAGGTAGAAGAACATCTGGAATTTGAGACGGACAGTGCTGCTGGAATTTCCAACCCCAATAAGCCCATAAAAACACACACACAATCAACTTATTATAATTATAAGCTAAATGCCTGGATTGGGCAGATACAACACTATATTAACTTACTCCCCAGCTATAAAACCCCCTTCCTACTTATGGTTTCTCCTGGCCACATGGTTCTGGTCCATTGTCCTCCTGCGTCCTCTCTCCTCCCCTCTTGTCCTCTCCCTCTCCATCGGCCCCCACCATTGAACCTCCAGTCCCACCTTTCCCATCTACTGCCCAATCACAGACTCTAGCCTTTATTGACAAGCTAAAATGGGGAGAAGGTTCACACAAGAGTACTCGATGGACTTGCCTGGGGCAGCCCTCCTGAGGAAGCAGAATTAACATCAGAATACAAACAGCATCAGGACAACCCACACAGGACTGAACAACAGAGTCTAGATGGAGAAGGAAGAAGGAATGAGCAAGTGAAGAATATCAGCGCCTGTAGGGTCCTTGGGGGCACTCAGCAGACAGAGGAGGCAGCCCTATGTAGGTGGAAAACATGGACAGAAAGCAGAAAAGCCCCTTCCAGAAGGCTTGAAGGTCCTCGAACACCACAGCAAACACTTGTGATTTCTATCTGTAAGTCATTCTGAGCCTGGTAGTACCATGATTTGTTCTGTCTTTCCTAGAAGAGGTCCTGGGAATAGATGGAAATTGTAAAAATAAAGTAATTAATTATATTAAAAAATTAAAAATATTTGGATAGGGAAAGAAAGTTAAGTTTAGCCTATTATATAAAGAAAAAGCCATCAGTACTACAGAAAAGAGAATCTGTTTAAATGAAAAGATTGTCACACATGCATGTGGTATGGCATATCTAGAGCTTGGGAGGCTAAGGCAGAAGAGTGGAGAGTTTTGAGACCAGCTTGAGCTACATACTGAGATCTTGTCTCAAAAATAAAAAAGAGAGCAGAAAAAAGAAGGAGACAAGAGGGAAGAAAAAAGATGGAAGGGAAGGGGACTGTTTTCAAGGGGGGTAGCTCTTATAAATTAATGGTTGAAATTAATTGTAAACCGTGTCAAAGTTTACGGAAAAGGTAAGAACATAAAAGCTAAATAAAGATTGGGGATTTGAACATTAAAAAAAAGCAATTTGGATTGTGTTTGACCTCACATATTCTTGTAATAGGCTGGCTCTGCTGTATTTTACAACTAGTGCTTGTAAAAGACAGAATATGTTTTGGAAAGCAAAATGCTTTTCTTTAATGCTTCAGACTCCTAAATGTAATTCTGGGGAACACACAATTTGACTGTTCTATTACTTCCTTGTTGGGGAGGTGTTCTTTGTAATAAAAAGGCATTTGTCTCATGCTACTGTCTTAAATTTATTTTTCTTTTTGAGTTCAGAATATATAGTTTGATTAGAAAATTGAAGATAGAATGTTCTTTTAATTTAAAGAAAAAATAGCTGATGGAAGATAATAGTAACAGAATTATAGTTACAGAGAAATAGTATCTTCCACTGTAGCAGGACAGCTACTAGCAAGAGTAGAACTAGAAATAAAAAATTGGGGACAAAGTGTATTGCCCCACTTCTACAGGACCATGTAGGCATTGGTCTTTGCTCTCATAAAGTTCTTATTCTTTCAGCCACATCCTTTAATCACACCTTCTGAGAAAAGACTTATGCATTTGATTCTTCTGATATCACACAGGTGCAGGCAGGAAGGAGGAAGGGCCATGGTGGCTGCCAGTGGAGAACAGGAATGTTATTGATGGTAGGAGTGGTATGGGGCCTGGGCATTTCTGTTCTTCCTGAGGATGCTATTTTAAAGAAAACTCTTCCTCATGACTGAAGGAGATTTTTACATGTAAGACATAGACCAGCAGCCGATGTGTCAGTGACATGTCATGGTGTCACTCTACACTCTACACACAGGTATAGCAGAGTTCACAGATTGTGGATGCGATAGAAGAGACTGTTGGTGGGTAGTAGGTGTGAGAATTACAGTCTCTTGTTTCTACCAGGATCTCTATTTCTGTTTTTCTTCCACAGTACTGAATGATCATTCCCACTGTTTCATTTCCTCTTTATTAAAGTTTATATGTTTTCCTGTTGATCTTGTCTAATAGGGTGCAGCATTCCTGGGGAAGTCTATTTGCTAGTGTCACCTTGTGTCCAGGACACCTTAAGTAGGACACAAGTGGAAGACAGCACTGAGGGCACCCCCTGGTGGCTTCTACTGAGCAGATTTCATATAATGAGATAATGACAAAAGACTAATTCTGACAAAGGTGCTATACTGTGTATAGTAAATTTCCTTTAAACAAATGTTTATCTGTGATGCTTATTTTATTTGAGAAATGTTATAATAGTTTTTAAAAATAATTTCAATTTAATTTAATAATTATATTATGTATTACATATAAATAAAATTTTAAAATAAATGATTTAAAATAAAAATAAAAATTTAAAAAGTTTTCATGGTCTTTAATTTTAAAAAAATTGTTTCTGGATGACTGAATCTTTGAAGCACATTTTCAGTAGCAGCCTATTCCCAGTGTGCTCAGTACTCTAGCTGGAGGACAGGATGTGCAAACTTGCTTGTTTACATGTATTTTACATGACTGTCCTCCCACACAAAAGGGAATATTCTGATCTGTAGTTTAGGTGCTAATTAAAGCATCTAGGTAACACATCATCTTCTTCAAATAGCCATAGAGCCTTTTGCCATCTCAGAAAAAATTTCACCTACCTTCTTAGGGAAGGGAGACAAGAAATCTTCTCCCTTATTTTTTTGGCAAGGGTTTTGTATTTATACTCAATACAATTTCCCAGTATCACTATATCCATAATTTAGTTAATGTACTCACTATTACGTTTCTGATAATGAACAAATTTATAGTAGATCAAGATGACTAGATGGAAGAAATATGCATTGCACTTGACACCAGTTTTCAGCAGCAGACTGTTAACTGTGAATGTGTGCGTCTGAAAGCTGCTCTCCTAATTTGCTGATACAAAATTAATTGCTGAGCACACTCCAGAGAAAAAGCATTTTTTAATTTAATGTTTGCAAGTGAAATTTTAATGAAATAACAAAATAAAAGGTGGCTTTCCTGTATAATGTGCTTCCTGTGAGTCAGATGATCAAAAAGTGATACTGAGTAGCCACAGCAATGCAGTTGAGTTAAACTACACTCGATGCACGCAGAATTGTGTAGTAATAACAGAACCCAGACACGTCCTCCCTACACTGTAAATCAGCTTAGATGTTTTACAATAGTCAATATAATGTTGAGTCTAGGAAAACACATTGAATTATTAGGAAATCATGATCTCTGCATGCACATTAAAGACCAGAATTCATTGCCTGTTCACCAGACATTACCAAGGAGAAACGGTGCAAGACCTCAGAAACCAATCACAGTTCATGCTCTGCATGATGTAGAACACAGGGGAGAAAACTTTAAGGAAAACCCCCAGGACTTTTCTTCCCCTGCCCATCACTAACATAGTCAAAGGCACACTGGTCATTGTGTGTTCTTTTTATCAACCTTCCAAATTCTGAAGAAGCTTGGAATTAAACATTTTGAAAACTAATAGTCACATAACAGTGATCATTCTGGAACTGCTTCAATGTCTCAGCAGCATATCCCATATTCTGATGATCTGTTGAATGGTAAGGAGGTGGACATGGAGGATGGTCTAGAAAGACTGTCATGTGGATCTTAAAGATACTCATCTCTACCCTACCCAATATGTCTTTAAATAAACACTAGTGTTTAAATAAAATAAACACTATCAGAAGCCAGAGGGAAACACCTTGGATCCCTCTCTTACACCTCATAACACAATGGGGGTTGGTCCTCTCTGGGCAAGGATCATTGAATCTGTTAGAGCATCTCCTGGAGTCCTTGTCTGGCTTGAGAGGGCCTTTACTGTGCTTTAAGCTCTAGTCCCTCTTGGTCATTTTGGTGCCTCTTATTGTCTCAAGTGAAACAGATTGCTTTAGAACTAATGCCTAGACTTATTCCATATCCATGTAGTAGTAGGCTTCCAGGAGCTAACAAGTGGAGGCATGGCTGTGCTCTCTGAGTCTGCTCCTCAATATTGTCATCACCTTAGCAATTTCCCAAAGATCAGATAGTTAATTTGTAGCTCAGTGCGCCACATCCCTGGATTTCTGCTTGAAAAAACTGGACATGATACACACACCTATACTCTCAGCCTTCAAGAGGTAGAGGTAGGAGGATTTTCAATTCAAGACTACCCTAGGCTACATGTGAGATTCTATCTTAATACATTACTGTCCTCATGGGAAAAAAAGAAATGGAAAGGAAAGGGAATGAGGAAAAATGGAAGGAGAGAACAAAAGGAAGAAGAGACTATTTAAAAGATGTTATTTCTGTATCAAACATTTAGAGATCTATCTACGTGTCATGATTTCCTAATAATTCGATGTGTTTTCTTAGAATCAACACTGTATTGAATATTGTAAAACATCTAAGTGGATTTACAGTGTAAGGAGGATGTGTCTGGGTTCTATGTTATTACTACACAATTCTACATAGGAGACCTGACCATCCCTAGATGTGATATTGATAAGGGGGCCTGGAACCATATTAAGATGTAGCAAGAGGGCCCTTGTGAGATACTGTTGTTGTGTTCTTGAAACTCCCAGACTCCACAGTCATGAGCCAAACAAAGCTATTTTCTTTAAAAAATTACCCAGGCTGTGCCATGTGGTTATAATTACAGAAAATGAACTAAGATAGTATCTTTTGTTTGTTTTCTAGTTAACTTTGTGGCAGAAATTTCCCTGTACAATCTATTTGCAGTGGGAGGCTTGTAATTGGATAGAGAAAAGGGAGGCGGAGCTAAGGGTGGCAGAGAGGGAAAGGCAGGGAGAAACGCAGGGGAGAGCCAGGAAGGCAAAATGGCCGCGGACGTGGGCTCACATAGCTTCAAATAGCATAGAAAATATGAAATCTAAAGATAAGGATAATTGGAATAACTTATCTAAATGGTGTGGACATTTTGGTATTTGAGTATTTGCTGATATATAAATCTGTTTGGTTAACCAGAAGCTTTAGAGTTTTGATTTACTGGGTTAATAGGTATCGTGATATATAACCGCGAGGATGGCAGTTATTGCATGGGGCTAGCCTAGCGCTGTGGAGGCGAGCAGAAGCAGCAGCCATGCCAACATCTCGGGAGCCCCGGCCAGCACCACAGAGACCGACTGCCGGTGATGAGCTTAGTGCCAGAACGTGGCGGGAGCTAGCCGGACGCCTCTTCTCTAATACCTCCCAACTTGAGTATAGATACTTTGAGGAATATAAATATAGATTTAAAGAATTTATTTAGGGACAGTGAAGTGTTTCAGTGGGTGGATGATCTGAGTTTCAGAACATGACTTGAGGAAGTTAGTTCTCTTTCCACCGTATGTGTCTCAGGATTTGAACTCAGGTCTTTAGACTTGGTGGCAAATGGCTTTAGCTGAGCCACCTTGCTGTCCACCAACTTGCTGTACCTGTTTAAACACTAGGATTTTTTTCTGGAGTGATGGGATTAAAGATGTGTGACACATCACCTGGCTACAAGAGGATTCTTAGTTCTTTTGCTTATTTACAGCCAAAATATGACTCAGTTGCAAATATTTACCTGATAATGACATACACTTTATCACTAGAATATATTTTATGCAGACAGGTACTAAAAAAATGCTGACATAAACCCATGAGCCTATGGCTTTAATGGGACTACCCATTTCTTAGGGGACACTCACTGAACTCCATCGGAGTCTTTTCATGGAATATGTTAACCATTTCTAAACTAAAGCTCTGAATTTGAAAGCTATGAGTCTTCTTTTCCCTTGTCTTGAAGTCTGATGAATACAGTCATCACTAGAAAAGTTCAAAGAAATGTATTCACTACAATTTTCATGGAAGTAAAAACATCTTTTCTTCTTTTAAACATGGCAGCTTGAGACATGCACAAGCAGCTTGACAAACCATGAATGAAATATTAGTTTTTATTGAATGGTTTCACATCAGTTTAAGTTTTGAAAGCACATGATGTTTTACCCTGTAATTTTAGGATAGATTCATTAAGAAACATTATCAAGGGATGGAGAAATGGCTCAGGGGACTTCTCTTCCAGAGGTCTCAAGTTCAATTCCCAGAAACCACATGGTGTAATGTAATACCCTCCTCTAGTGTGTCTGAAGACAACTACAGTGTACTCATGCATGAAATAAATAAAGAAATCTTTAAAATTTTATCTTTTTTTTTAAAAAGAAACATTATCAAACCTATTATTAAAGCTATTTGGTGTCTAAAAATGGACTTAGTGCAGTTCTTTTTGTTCAGAAACACTGTACCCCTGAACTTTAAAAGAAAAAAAAGTACCTGCACTAAAACTTTGCCATTGGTAAGCCACTGAGCTGATGTGCAGCAGGGCAGGGTAAAATATGACAGGGGTGAATGGACTTTCCCCTCTGCCCTCTGAAGGTTTGCTGGAATAAAATGTCTAAGATAAATTAAATGAGAGAAAAGTGTGTAAATGCATTAGTGACCTTAAGTACAGCCCAACATGATTCAGAAGCTTTGGGGCACCCCTCTTTCTAGGGGAAGTGAAATACAGGAAATGTCAGAAAACAGAATGCTGGGTTTTTCTCTTGTTGTTGTTGTTGAGCTTTTTTGTTTTTATTGTCAACCTTACACAAGTGAGGCTCATCTTCAAAGAGGACTTTTTTTTTTTTTTTTTTTTTTTCGAGACAGGGTTTCTCTGGCCATACTGGAACTCACTCTGTAGACCAGGCTGGCATCAAACTCAGAAATCAGCCTGCCTCTGCCTCCCAAGTGCTGGGATTAAAGGCATGCACCACCACCGCCCAGCTAAAGAGGACTTCTTAATTGAGAAAAGGCCTCCATCAGACTGACCTGTGGACAAATATGTTGGGCACTTTCTTGACTAATTATTATTGTGACAAAGACTAATGAATTGTGGGCAACATGACCCCTTGGTAGGTAGTCCTTGGTCACATGAAAAAACAAGCTGAGCTAACCATGGGGGCAAGCAAGTAAACAGCATTCCTCTGTGGTTTCTAGTACAATTCCTGCTTCCAGGTTCCTGCTTGCCAGGGTTACTGCCCTGATCTCCCTTCATGATAGATTATAAGTTGTGAGACAGAATAAATAAAACTCTTAAGTTGGTGTTGATCGTGATGTTTATCACAGCATAGAAAACAAATTAGAACAAACAGTAAAAATCATTTAGGGAAAATCACAGGCTTGAAGAATATACAATAGTTTGGGACAACATGTATTTGCTCTGCAAACTTGATGAGCAATATTGTGTCCAGTCTTTGAGAACATCCCACCTGAAGGCTGGCTCCATTACATCTGATGGAAACCTGACAGAAGGCTGAGGACAGTTAGAGGGACACCTGTTGTACTGTGCATGTCTTCTAGTTCTTAACTGCTAAATCACAACTTGTATTTTTTTTTTTTAACAGCATCTGTTGTTTGTGATAGTCCTTACCAGGTATTGTGATACAATTTTAAAACAGGTATTTCTTTCTTCACTAAGAGAAGTAGTTATGAGGCTGGAGAGATGGCTCAGTGGTTAAGAGCACAAACTGCCATTGAAGAGGACCAAGGTCTGGTTCTCAGCACCCACACTGGAAGGTTCACAACTGCTTCTAATTCCAGCTCCAGGGGACCAGACACTTTTAGTCTCTGAAGGGGGCCCCCACATTCCCACACACATACTAAAAATAAATAATTAAAAAAAGAAAAAGAACTTGTCAGATTGCCTTAATATTGCATTTTATATGATATTTTTTATTTTTAAAAACAGATAAAAAGATGGGTTGAATATTAGGAAAGCTCAGAGTTAGCAAGACCAAGTGAAAACGGTGTCATTGAAATCAACCCAAAATGCTAATTAGTAGAGTTGTCTTAGTCTCAACCTCTCATTATTCCTAATGATGTGAGGGAAAGAAAAAAATGGTTTACCAGGGTACACTTACTGTTGTCACCTATCCTGCATAGGCTCTCTAATAACGCTAACACCAGTGACAGAAACAGTAACTGTTTGTTTATTTAGTGTCCGTTAGGCGACAGGGCCTGCAGAGTTTAACATATTTCACCCCTAATTTTGCAGTAATCATGAAAAGTATGTGCTATTTAGTCAGTTTTACAGATGAAGGTTCTAGGATGCTGTCTAGTAGTCCATTGTCTAGGACTCAGAGCTGGAATCTGAGTCACTCAATACTGAATGTTAAGTGTTGTTTATTGCCTATCCTGTCTTGAGGTGGCTCGAATTCTAGGAGTAATAAACTGATGTTTGTTACATGAAACTTTAGTCTAAATATCTAAGGAAGCAATGAGCATCTTTTCTTATGCCAGCATGAATTTAAACATCTCTCCACAGCCAAAGATGAAACCAACATTTAATGAGGAAAAAAGATCCTTGCATGCTGCAGGCCATCACCAGTACAGCCAGGGGTTTCACATGTCCCAGCCTTAGTGACATACTTTTTTTAAAAAGAGAAATCTGAGAACAAAGGAAGCATATAATGCTGGACTTCTTGTGAAAGTACATGTGATTAATCAACCCAAACAGATAGGCATAAGATTTCATTCTGTAAAGTTTAGTAAAGGAAATTAATTAACTACTGCCTGGGAGTTAGTGCTGTAAACTAAGTACTGCCTGGGAGTTAGTGCTATAAACTAAGTACTGCCTTTGAGTTAGTGCTATGCAGAGCACTCAGGCTTCATTATGATTCCGCCTTCTTCCCAGCACTTCAGAGCCAACAGCTGCCTCCATTATACTAAGTGTCCTGTGAGATTTCAACAGATACCTTAGAAAAGACCTTGGTAGACATTTTAATGTTACTTTATTTTGAAGATACACGTATATAAATGCAGTAAAACAGTTAAGAAACTGACCAAAGTAGATCAACATTATTGTTACTGAGTTGCAGCTATACAGGGACCAGCCTCTCTATCACTTTATGGTGAGGGAGGATCTATATATTATTCTTGCAAAATATACATAATATAAAAGCTATCATTTTTATCTTTTTAACTGATAGTAAAGTGGCATTAAGTACATTCACAGCATTGTGGGATTATGATTCCTATACATCACCAGAATTCTTTTACCATTTTAAACTGAAATTCTATACCCAATACTAACTCTTCACTTCTCTCTCATAGCCCTTGACAACCACCATGCTACTTTTTTTTTTTTTTTGGTTTTTTGAGACAGGGTTTCTCTGTATAGCCCTGGCTGTCCTGGAACTCACTCTGTAGACCAGGCTGGCCTCGAACTCAGAAATCCACCTGCCTCTGCCTCCCAAGTGCTGGGATTAAAGGCGTGCGCCACCACCGCCCGGCTAACCATGCTACTTTCCATTGCTACCAATTTGATGTCTCTAGGCTCCTTATACAAATAAAACTATGTAATATTTTTCTCTTGACAACTGGGCTATTTCTTTTTGCGTAAAATCCTTGGGGCATCTATGTTCTGGTATGTGTCACAGCTTTTAGTCTGAACTATGCTCCATTTATATACAGTGTGTGTTCATGTATATTTACATGCATTTCTTGATCAAATGTTGACCTTTGGTATTGTTCTTCAGGTAACATCCACCTTGTTTTTGAAGCTGGGCCTCTCACTTGAGATCAATAATTTAGGCTAGGGTCTTGACAATGAATCCCAAGGCTCCACCTGTCTCCACCTCACCAGAGCTGGGATTACTGGCAGAACATCATATGCCTGACAGGTGTTTTTGAGTTTTGTCTTATGTGTGTGTGTGTGATGTGTGTGTGTGTGTGTGTGATTGTGTTTCTAAAAAAAAAATCAGCTTGGATCTATAGTAAAATTTTCAAAAATGTTTTAATAAATATTTATTATACAAAATAATGGGATTTATTAGTGTTTTCATGCAGGTATGTAATGTAATTATTCCCTAACTCCCTTAATTTCTCTTGGGGTTGCATTGATTCTGTAGATTAATTTTGGAAGTATGGCCATCCCATGAGCATGCAAGGTCTTTCCTACTTCTAGTGTCTTCTTTAACTTCTTTCTTCAGTATCTAAAGTTTTCATTATACGTCTTTCACTTCTTTGGTCAGGCTTAATCCTAGAGATTTTTTGCTTGGATTTTTAAAGTGTTTTGAATGGGATTATTTCTCTGGTTTCTTAGTACATTTTTTCATTGTTTTATAAGAAGGCTACTGACTTGTATATGATATTTTAGTATTCTGCCATTTTGTTGAAAGTATTTATCCATTCTTTAGGTTTTCTGGTGGAGTCTTTGATGCATAGAATTCTATTATCTGCAAATAAAGATACTTTGACTTCTTCCTTTCTGTATTATATTCCTTTTATTTGCTTTATGTTGTTCTAGCTAAGATTTTCCAGTACCATCTTGAATAAGAGTCAGGAAAGTGGGAACCCTTGTTTTCTCCATTTAATATGTCAGGTTTGCCAGATCTATTATTATGGTGAGATATGTTTCTTATACTCTAAATTTCTTTGGGATGTTTGACATGATTGATGTTGGTTTTGTCAAAAGCCTTCCATGTCTTTCAAGATGTCATATGATTTCTATTCGATCAAAAACAAGAGATCATTTGTGAAATTTATAAAATTTATTGATTGACATATTCAATAATCACTACATCTCTGAAATAAACCAGCTTGATCAAGGTGATTTCTTGATATATTATGGAATCAAGCTATATATATATAAAAGATTGGTCAATAATTTTTGTTCTTATCTGGTTTTAGTATTGGGCTAAAAGTAGCTTCATAAAGAGTGTGATAATGTACCCTTTCTTTGCTATTTAACAGAATAGTTTGAAAAGCATTTGTGTTAGTATTTCATTGAAGGTCTGGTAACTTATTTTTATTTATTTATTTATTACTTTTGTTTTGTTTTTTCGAGACAGGGTTTCTCTGTATAGCCCTGGCTGTCCTGGAACTCACTCTGTAGACCAGGCTGGCCTCGAACTCAGAAATCCACCTGCCTCTGCCTCCCAAGCGCTGGGATTAAAGGCGTGAGCCATCACTGCCTGGCTAGGTCTGGTAATTTTTTTAATTGGTAAATATGTGATTACAGCTTTACTTTTATTGCTATGAAGCTGCTCAATTTTTAAAATATACTTATGATTTACTTTTGGTAGGTAATATGCATATAAAAACCTATGGATTTTATTTTACAGTTTTACAATTCATTGGGATATATAATTTTAAAGATAAGACCTAACAATTTCTTTTGAATTTCATTAATGTGTGTGGCAGGAGGTCAGTTTATTTATACTTGGACTTTAAACCTTCATTTTTTTGTATTTAAATGTTTGAGAATTTTATATATGAAAACTATATTAATCTTTTTCATCCCCACAATTCCCCAAATTAACCCACAGCCATTTCTCCCTTAAATTCATGCCTTCTAGTCCTTTCTTCTTTCTTTATTCCCCTAACACTTAACCCTAATGTATAACACTGAACACTAAACCTAAAAACCCTACCAGCTAACCCTAAATCCCTAACCCTCTAATCCTGACAACCTTAACACTAATCCCTAACTATAAAGTAACCCTAACCCTATCCTAACCTTTAACCTTAACCCCTAATCCTAACCTAACCCTTAACCCTAACCCTGTACCCCCAACCCCTCTAATCCTAACCTAACCCTTCCCTGCCCTGAAACGTGTATAGTAACTCTAACCCCTAAATTTAACCAACCCTAGCTTAAACCTAAACCTACATTCTGTATCAGTTGATACAGTTCAACCACAAAAAGAAAGCTCCTATTTCTAAATCCTGGTTCATTGAAAGATTCAAGTATAACTTTTCATAGATATTTTTTATTTTCAATCTTAAAAGCTCCAAGGCCTGATACAGATCAGTAGCTCTAATCCTTTAATCCTAAAGGCTTAATTACAATAAAATACTTGTCACCTGCAAGTCTGGTATTTTGAAGTATGTGAGATCAAGTAGACCTTATAACACAAAGGCTTTATCATATTGAGTACATTCATAAGGTTTCTCTCCAGTATGTATTCTTTTCTGCACTTGGAGGTAACTGTGAAGGGCAAAGGGTTAACAACGTTGCTTCTATTCACAGGGTTTCTCTCCCTAATTAATACTTTCATTATAATGAGGACTACAGAAAAGTGCAAAGGTTTCATCATATTCAATACATTCATAGGACTTCTCTCCAGTGTGATTTTCTTTCATGCCTTTAGTCTGAATTTGGGTTTTTAATGCTATAAAAAGACACCATGAACAAGGCAACATTTAATTGGGGATGCCTTACAGATTCAAAGGTGTAGTCCATCATCATTAAGGAGGGAAGCATGGCAGAGTCCAGTGCTGGAAGAGCCAAAAAACCCATCCCTACAGTGACATAATTTCTTAAATAAGGCCACATCTCCTAATAGTGCCATTTTCCCATTAGCCAAGCATATTTAAACCACCACCTTTGAAGATAACTGACTTGCAAAGGCTTTAACCACATTGGTTACATACATAAGGTTCCTATCCATATGTCTTCTTTTATATATTTGGAGATTACTTGATTATAAAAAGGCTTTACCTCAATGATGAAATTCATAGGGT